>NC_141082.1:13155892-13393392 GCF_041138505.1 Cibotium barometz | reverse complement strand
AATGATTAAGACGTAATTAGTGGATAATTAGCAAATAGATTAATGTAGGCATGGATACTCAAAAACCAGCAAATTGTAAGATTCCTCTCCCAACCCTTTTTGATGTCTAGCATATTCCCCTGTAATCAATTCCTTTTCTGAAATATAAGAGATCTTGTTTGTGGCTGTTTTAACCTACAGAGAGAAAATATTCTAGAGAGAGAATATTCAGATTTTAAATATTTTTGGATAGAAAAATATCTCACCTTATTAAAATGAATCCCCCTGAAACAGAAATTCAGAAAGAATTTTCCAATGTGCAATTGGAATTAATTGGGAATAGGTATAAAGAACCTTAGTCTAAGGGTCTAGATTTTCAGAAATTTTTGGATTATGGTCCAATTAAGGTTCCTATATGGGCCAATAACATCAATCCATGTGTAGGGAGGAGATAAATCCAATTTGTAAAAGAAGACATCCAAAAATGAGTAAATGCTCACATAAGATGAAGAGTTGAAAATGTACAAGGTTTATTAGTAAAAAACTATGAGCAATAAAATTTTGACACATATGTAAGGAAGGGGAGTTCTTTAAAGAAGGTGCATATTTCACATAAGATGAAGAGTTGAAAATGTACAAGGTTTATTAGTAAAAAACTATGAGCAATAAAATTTTGACACATATGTAAGAAAGGGGAGTTCTTTAAAGAAGGTGCATATTTCACATAAGATGAAGAGTTGAAAATGTACAAGGTTTATTAGAAAAAAAACTATGAGCAATAAAATTTTGACACATATGTAAGGAAGGGGAATTCTTTAAAGGAGGTGCATATTTCACATGCTTGAATGAGTTTTAAACTCAAAAATAATGTGATATTTTTATCTCTCATCTCTCTTGAATCAAACCAAATCAAAATGGAACCAAATCGAATCAAAAAGTAACCAAACTAGGTCCAAATCTAGTCCAAATTCAACCAAACTGACTTAGAAAATTCTAGAATCAGTTTGTTTGGTTAAGAGCTCAATTTTCCCTATAAATAGAAGCCTTCCCTTGTTGAAAAAAATATAGTGTCTTATGCATTGTTACTCTTCTCCACCTAAGCCAAGAACTGTGAATTCTTTAATAATTCACTAGTTTTTGATACTTCTCTCTTTCTTCAATTCCCATTGGTGGCTCCATCAACATACTAAACCAATTGATTGGTTGGGGGCCTCTATCGTGAACAAAGAATCAAGCAAATTATAAGATAAGTATAGTGAATTTTGATCTTTTCTATAATTTCTCAATGATTCTCTCTTCTCAACCCCTCTCAAGCTTGAGAAGCTTAATTGGTATGGTTTTTGAAATGCTATTGAAGTTAATTAATTAATGATAGTAAAGAATTACATAAAATTCTATTTATATTTAATTCTAATGGTTTTTCTCTCTCTCACTTAAGAAATGGTCATACTCATGACCCTTTTCAATGCAAATGAAACTTTTCATACTTGGCTTTTCCTTAATCCAAGATTAAGCTATGCTTGAGGCCAAATTAATGGCTTTTTTCTATGCTTTTAGCTTATGTATATTGATGATTCAATCCATTATGGATTGATGATCCAATTAGAGACCATTCTAATTATTTCCTTAATGATAAGCCTTATCCCTTAGAAAAAATTGAGATTTATCAGTCATAGTAGCGGAGCTATGGTAAAATTTTTATAGAAATTACGCATAAAATAATTTCATTCAAAGCATAAAAAGAGGACTTCCTACCATATTCTAGGAACTATCATCCTAGATTAATTAAAAGAATTTTATTATGCATGGAGATGTGGATGTTTGCATGTAGATGTAGATGTATGGATATGAGTGTGAATGTGGAGGTGGATGTATGCATGGAGATGTGGATGTATGCATGAAGAAGTAGATGTATAGATGAGGATGTAAATGGAGATGTGGATGGATGCATCTAGATGTAGATGTATAGATGTAGATGTGAATGGAGATGTGGATGTATGCATATAGATGTAGATGTATAGATGTGGATGTGGATGTGGAGGTGGATGTATGCATGTAGAAGTAGATGTATAGATGAGGATGTAAATGGAGATGTGGATGGATGCATGTAGATGTAGATGTATAGATGTAGATGTGAATGGAGATGTGGATGTATGCATATAGATGTAGATGTATAAATGTGGATGTGGATGTGGAGGTGGATGTATGCATGTAGAAGTAGATGTATAGATGAGGATGTAAATGGAGATGTGGATGGATGCATGTAGATGTAGATGTAGATGTAAAGATGTAGATGTGAATGGAGATGTGGATGTATGCATGTAGATGTAGATGTATAGATGTGGATGTGGATGTGGAGGTGGATGTATGCATGTAGATGTAGATGTATAGATGTAGATGTGAATGGAGATGTGGATGTATGCATATAGATGTAGATGTATAGATGTGGATGTGGATGTGGAGGTGGATGTATGCATGTAGAAGTAGATGTATAGATGAGGATGTAAATAGAGATTTGGATGGATGCATGTAGATGTAGATGTAAAGATGTAGATGTGAATGGAGATGTGGATGTATGCATGTAGATGTAGATGTATAGATGTGGATGTGGATGTGGATGTGGATGTGGAGGTGGATGTATGCATGTAGATGTAGATGTATAGATGTGGATGTGGATGTGGAGGTGGATGTATGCATGTAGATGTAGATGTGGATGTGGATGTGGATGTGGAGGTGGATGTAGATGTATAGATGTGGATGTGGATGTGGATGTGGATGTGGATGTGGAGGTGGATGTATGCATGTAGATGTAGATGTGGAGGTGGATGTATGCATGTAGATGTAGATGTATAGATGTGGATGTGAATGTGGAGGTGGATGTATGCATGTAGATGTAGATGTATGGAGGTGAATGTGAATGTGGATGTGGATGTATGCATAGAGATGTGGATGTATGCATGTAGATGTGAATGTACGCATATAGATGTGGATGTATGGATGTGAATGTGCATGTAGATGTGGATGTATGGATGTGGATGCATGAATGTGCATGTAGATGTGGATGTGAAAATAGATGTATGGATGTAGATGTGGATGTATGGATGTGAATGTGGATGTGGATGTGGATATATATATGGATGTGAATATATGATATGTGATGTGAAGGAATCTGAAGTGATGAGATGGAAAATGATGTGATGGGATGAGTATACATATAAATGGAATATGGAATAAGTAATGTGGATTGATGAGGGATAATGTGGAAAAATGAAAGTTAAAATAGAAACTGTATTGTAACTGTTTGTAAATGTTGTTTGTAAATGACTGTTTTATGTCAAGAATGCTGGGGGAGCATTTTGACCATCTTGTGATTAAGGTCGTGGAGACCTAACTGATAAAGTTGCAACTGCTGACGGAGAGTCAATGAAGGACGTCTCGCGTAGCAAGGTCGGCCGAGGTCTTGACCAGCCTCGGTGCGATTAAAATGGTGAGCTTCCGGTACGGTGGATGAGGGGCCAAGGAAGCGGCCTATGAGTGAAGCGCTAGGTCACCTGCGAAGGATCCTAGAGGGTGCTGACCATATGGTGCTCGGGCTCTGGGTCGCCTAGGATACCCACGCGTGCGTCGAGGAAGATATTGGAACAAGAGTAGGAGTTGTTTTTTGAAATCGGGCATGGATCTGGTTGATTGACCTTGCTGGTCTTCAATGGATGAGTCCATGGCTCTTTATATGGATCTGTTGGTTGATCTTGCTGATCTTCAACGAGAGTCCATCTTGATAAGTGATTATATTGCCGAGTATTATGGGCTAGGGATTAGGAAACGGCCCCTGAGTGGATAGGTGGTGAGCGTCCTAGTTGCCAATGATGCCATAGATACTCTGATGAAGGAATGATGGGAAAATTAAGAATCAACTGGATAAATTGGAAGATGGTGTATCTTCAATTCAGGTACATTCTTTAGTGTTGCTACAATGTTTTCATAATCTCCTTTGTCCACACTCTTCAGAAGTACAGCTAATGCTTCATCATCTTCTACCTTTTTGCCAATAGCTGCTACCAGCTGTTGCTTAATGCTTTTATATTTGTTCAAGTCTGTGATTAAAGGTTCACTTTCCTTCATGTCCAATTTGTAGAATTGCATTAACAGATTTATCTTGGAATTTTTTGCTTGTGTACCAAATAATTTATTGAGTTCATCCCATGCATCTTTTGCCCATTGTATCCCTGTGATGTGATGAATGATTTCATCATTTAAACTGAGTGCAATAAGTCCCAATTCTTTTTCATTCCTGCTCTTCCACTCATTTTCCCCTCTCTCTGGGCATTCATCTCTCCCTTCAACTAATCCCCACAGATTTTTCCTCATCAGCAAATACATGGTTTTTGTCGGCCATGTATAAAACTGTTCCCCATTAAATTTGGCTATTTCCTGTGCTGAACTCATGGTGATGTGAAGGGGGTCTTACCTCTTGATCCAATTTCAAGATTCAAGGGTAGTGTCTACCCTTTTACAACTCAATCTGGTGTTTAATAGATGATTACAATAATTTTATCAGCATAAAATCACCAGAAATTACATTAAATTAAGGGTAACCAATTTGTACGGGATGGTTGGAGTATCAAACCAACTCCGATTTGCAATCTGAAGCTATAGGGATCTGTATCAGATATCTAATGGTTAATTTGAACCCTCAATTGCACCAAAATACAATGATTAGCATTGATTAATCACTGATTAGCAAATTAATGCTCTGTTTTGTGTGCAGAAAACAGAGTATGCGGGGAGTCCAGATCTGGTGCCTTCCACTTCAAATGAGCTCAAATGCTTTCAAAGGCATCAATAGCAATGAGTCTAGTAGAGGATTAAGCCAAGAAACACAAGATTTGACCAAATATTGAAAGCTTAATCTTTGTTTTACCAAAGTCACCTGCAGATTTGATGAAGAGCTTGGATCTCACTGTAGACTTGATGAAATTGAATTCTGTCTTCCCCAGCTTGTAGAGCATGCTTGAAAACCCCCGGGGCTAAGAGGAATTGAAGCAATTTGATTTGATGAAGCTGCAATGTTCATTTTCCTCAGAAAAAAACGCGCATGCAGAATCGTCGATTTCTCCTGAATTCTTTCGCGGTTTGCTGCGCCGTTTGGATGGGCTTGTAGCCAAGTGTGTTAGCTAGCTAATGTTAGAAGGGCTTGCCCTAATTCTATGTGTGCAAGCTGAATGGAGTCCTCCACTAGCTGGGGGTGAAGGGGGGAAGTGAAAACTAACTAAAATTTTGATTATTTGCTAATTATCTAATAATCTTAATTAATTAACTAATGGGCTCATAAACCTGATGGATTCTAGGCATGGCTCTGATACCATGTTGAAATTTGAGCAAAATGATGAGCTATGGTGGATCAAACACTAGAATCAACATCATTAACAAAGTGATTAGTAAATGATTAAGACGTAATTAGTGGATAATTAGCAAATAGATTAATGTAGGCATGGATACTCAAAAACCAGCAAATTCTCATTAGGGCTATGCCTCAATTTATAGAGTTTACATCAAGCATCAAAATCCCCTTGATTTCTCCATGATTCACTCCTAGAATATCTCCACCTCTTACCTGATTCTCTCCACCTCTTCTCTTTTCCCTGAATATCTCCCAGAATAACTCCACACTCCTAAATTCTCTCATGCTACCCTTTATTCTCTCCCAGTAGATTCTTCTCACCTTTTCACAGGTTCTTTCACAATTACATCTTCTCTTTTACAGCCTCTAACCAAGGGCTTGTTCCCGCACACACCCTATTCACTTGTATTTTCAACAATGCAGTGGGGGATATATGCTTTGTATGAGTCTATTGTGATAGGCAGAGTCTGAGCTCCAGGCAGACTATCTGATAGGGTGACCAGCACGATAGGGGTGAAGCGCGGATGCCCGCTCTATCGCCCACCCTCTTTGGACTGTACATTGATGCGGTCTCTGATTATGTAGACAGATTGGTAGGCAGGGGTGTTGATACCCATCTTGTTATATGCTGATGATATTGTTCTAATCTCAGACTCTGCGGAGGGATTACAGAGACACCTGGATGCATTACAGGCTTTCTGTGCGGAAAGAGATCTGACAATGAACCTTGGGAAAACCAAGGTTATGGTGTTTAACACCACACAAGCATGGGTGACGAGATCAAAGCGTCAGTTCACTTTCCGAGGGGAGCCGGTAGAGTACGTCAGGTGTCATATGTCTACCTGGGAGTTACTTTCACAGGACTCCGTTTCTCCCTAAAGGAGGCAATAGCAGAGCTAGATTAGCTCGATGGCATGTAGCCTTGGGGGCACTTGAGAGGTAGTGTGCACACATACAGTTTCAGAAGCCACGCACCAAATTGTGGCTATTTGATACGCTTAGTACGGAGCTCCAATTTGGGGACCTAGTATACATCACAGATCTCAGAGAGGGACAGATGAGGGATGGAGGCAAATGGAGAGACCACTGATTATGATGATTGCCCACATGATTCGATGGTGAGCGGAGCACGTGAGAGCACCAGCACCTGCACAAACACAAAAAAAACCACTAAGCCTCCATGCGAGAGAGAGAGAGAGAGAGAGAGAGAGAGAGAGAGAGAGAGAGAGAGAGAGAGAGAGAGAGAGAGAGAGATCATAGGCAATCGAGAACGCGCCCAGGAGAGCTACACAAAACGGAGGAGCACACGTCAGCACATAATCGAATGGAGGAGGAGCTACCAATTTTTGAATTATCCCTCCAGTAGACGTATTTGGCTGTGGAAGTGATGGCTTGAATCCCCCTGCGGCGGCAACAAATTCCCCCTCCAAAACATATAGATATTTGCATGAGAACATCCATACTTTTAGTCTCCAAACGGTTTCTGAACTTGTTTTTTATGATGTTTGGCACACTGAAACCTCTTTCACATATCATAGTGCTACACCATTACAACATTGCAACTCGTGATGACAAAGAAAATAAGTTAGAATATGTCAAATGCCACAATTTATTTCTACCAATCAAACTCCATGTGTATTTGAGAGATTTCCCTTTCCAATCAGATACATCTTGTACCTTAAAGCCATGGAAATCCTTTCCTAAACATCTTTAACCTATCATTGCATCAATTTGAGTGTCATCTTGTAAACTGATAGTATTACCATAATGTTTAGCCAATGCATCTAATTCAAGTGCCCCATAGCTCTTCAACTCTTTGGAAGAAGGAAACCCAAGAGGAGAAAGGATATTAAAGTCTTCAAAATGCATGAATCAGCAAACCTGATTTGTAACTATGATTTAACTTGCAAGCATAACTGTGTTTGAAAATCAAGAGGTTGTGCCAAATCACTACCAATCACACACCTTTATATCTGAACACCATAATACATATCTCCCTTCATGGCCTTTCTCAACATCCACAACCAACTATGTTGTCCCACCAAACCATGGTATAGATGGAAATCCAAATCCATCATGTCCCTAAATATTCACATTGATGTCCAAAGGACCAACATCAAATTCTACATCCAACATTGCAATTTTGGAGCCTATCAAACTTGTCACATTAACAAAGCTTTTTTGGAAAACAAGAGATAGAGTAGCTAAGTGATCAAAAATATTAGCCATAAAGTGCAGCCATGTATAGAAACCTAAAATTTGCAACCATCTTGTATAGCCTTTCATTCTCTTCTTCAAGAGAAGAGGCTCCAAGGCCTCACATACCCTTACCACAACTTTGTGTCTACTATTGAGCCATCTTAGCTTATGAATGTGGGCTCTTCTTGTAGTTGCACTAACCTTGCAGTCCTCTTAGTGCTTCTCCTAAACATGCTAGTAATATCATTTAATGTGGAGACAATAAACTTGGCATATCAACAGATCTTGTAAAGACATCAGACATGCATAAATGTGTCCTATGTGTAACACAATGTATCGCAGTCTCGTAAAAGGACTTCTTTTACATCTTTCATAACACTTGCACCATCTATTCCAAGGCTAACTAGATTTGGAGGATCAAGATCATAACCATCCAAAAAGGCAACAAGAGAAGACTCAAATCCCTTTGCAGTACGATCCTTGATTTCCACAACAAACATAAGAAAGATGTGCATGGCTCAGAGTGAAGCATGTAGCTTGCATATACAATCAAATGTTCAACAACTGAAATATCAATTGATTTGTCTACCAAAATGCCATAAAAAGGAGAAGACCTCACATCTTGGATAACAAAGCTGCATATTGGATAACAAAGCTGCATATTGATTCACTTATATAAGAGGTAAACAAGGAAGCAACCTTGTCATTTTGGTATAAATCTTTTGGTAATGACTGCATTAATAGTAAATCAAGAAGCATTGGCAACTTGCTAAAGGCAAGATTTTCTTTTGTAATTCTCTCTCTTTCTCTCTCTCTCTCTCTCTCTCTCTCTCTCTCTCTCTCTCTCTCTCTCTCTCTCTCTCTCTCTCTCTCTCACCCAAGTGTGGTAGATTGGTTAGCTCATTTCCCTCAAAGGTCTTGAGTTCAAATCTTGTCGAATAGATCAATTTGGTCTCTTGGGATAGTTTCCTACGACGTTAAAAAGTTCTCTCTCTCTCTCTCTCTCTCTCTCTCTCTCTCTCTCTCTCTCTCTCTCTCTCTCTCTCTCTCTCTCTCTCTCTCTCTCTCTCTCTCTGTCTCTCTATGTATCACACTCTCTCTTAGTCTCTCTAACTCACTCTCTTTACATTTCTCTAATTCACACTCTAACTTTCTCTTTTAAACTCTCTGTAACTCTCTCTCTACCTCACTCTCACTCTCACTCACTCACTCTCACTATCTCTCTCTCTCTCTCTCTCTCTCTCTCTCTCTCTCTCTCTACCTTTCTATAAATCACTCTCTAACTATCTAAAACTCTCTCTCTCTCTCTCTCTCTCTCTCTCTCTCTCTCTCTCTCTCTGTCTCTCTCTCTCTCTCTCTCTCTTTTTCTATAATAGAAGATATATTACCAAAATTACTTTACAATTGGCCACATGGCCACTATGTGATGTACCAGGTTCCCTTCACATTACTCCGAACCATAGGTGTAGCTTGGAGTACCCTCTCATCCAATATATGGCCATGTGATTCTCCACCAAATGAGCTAACCGCAAGGAGAGACTTGCCATAATAGTAGCCCTTTTATACGACCCATGTGAGCTGTGATACCAACTTTTGCATCAAATATGAAGGCATTCCTAGTTAACCAGATATGCCACAAACCTATCCACCTAAAAAAATGAAAGAAAATTGAATGTTCTGGGTTATCCGGCCCATTCAGAATCTTGCCAAAAATTTAATCAAGTTAACCTTTAACAAAATCCATACATGAGAAAGAAAATCCCATACCTTCTTTACACCCACCAGACATGAAATAAAACTCTCTCTCTCTCTCTCTCTCTCTCTCTCTCTCTCTCTCTCTCTTTCTCTCTCTCTTGTCACCCCCTCTTAAGGAAGCTAGGGGATTTTACCTTTTGCACACCAAAGTTGTCACTCTAATGGTGCATTACAAAATTTGGTGAGCTATGGAAGAACTCAACCTTAACCCAATGTCTTATGGACTTGCAAGATGGGAATAGATAGAAAGCTAACTAATGAGAGAGAGAGAGAGAGAGAGAGAGAGAGAGAATTCGCAATGATCGTGGCCGTGCGCAGATTTATAGCCTGCATAGTGTTTGTGTTTGCCCTAATTACTCTGTGGGTGAGCCTGAAGTGGTTCCACCAGCTATGTTGGAGCTATGCTAGGGCTTTACCCCCTCTCAAAGCCATTCATGCAGAAACATTTTCGATCCGCACACAGTGGAGAATTCGCGATCGTGGACGAGCGCAAATTTTCAATATGCACAGTGTTTATGTTTGCCCTAATTTCTCTGTGTGTGAGCCTTAAGCAATTCCACTAGCTATGGTAGTTGTGCTAGGGGTTTTATCCCCATTTCGGAGCCATTTGTACAGACAGATTTTCCATCCGGGTAGTGGAGCTTCTCCTATTTGTTTGCAAGGTTGAAAAGTAACTCTTCTCCTTCTTCTGGTGTAGTGGAAATGAGTCAAGGAACCATAGATATGGATTTTGTAGAGGCACATGTCTCAATAGAAGATACAAAGAAGTTTGAGGGTGGAGGGGCAGAGCTAGAGCCTGAAGATCATGCTAAAAGGCATAGATTAATTGGAGGTAATATGGAGAGAGGCTGGTCATGCTTCAGAATACCTTGCTTCTTGATGAGCCTCATGAAAAGAAACATGAGGTGGCTTTTGACTTTCAAGTTTCACAAGCTAATTAGATTTTTCAGCCATATGTGATGGTAAATCATGTTAGGGCTACCAAGGTTCCAATAGAGGAAGTGGTAAATGCCCAAGTGGAAACATGGTGGTTTGTGGCACAGATGAATCCTTTCATAACAAGGCTGCAATTTTCTTTTTTACTAGAAGAGTTCCATTCTTCAAGAGGATTATAGATTGGCTACATGATTTATTAGATGGTAATTTTGTGGAGAAGATCTTTGATGGTCCCAAAGGATTCTATGAGGTCCTATTCTCATCGAAAGAAGTTCGAGATTTGGTTATGTAGATATTCTTGTTATTTCTAGATGGACAGTTAGTGCATGTTGTACCATGGCACCCTACGACAGAGTATAGAGATATGTTGTGCTAGGCATTCCCTATTTGGGTTGAGGTTGTAGACTTTCCATCAACTATGTGGAAATTGTTACCATTGGCCATGTGTACTATTGGGGAGGTGTTGGTGGAGCCCAAAATGTCATCCAAGAATAAAAATAGGGTTTGCATGCTGTGGGATACTGGGAAGACCCAACCTCGATAATTGAGGTTATGTGTGGATGGTTTTAATCCTTTGTATTGCGAATTAAAGTGGGGATCGTTTGCAGGTCATTGCTTTCGTTGTGGGGAGATGGGTCACTTCATTTCAGAGTGTCTAAAGGAGGTGAATGCTCAGTCACAAACTGTGAATGTGTCCTAGGGTCCGCCGGCACATAAGGATACATTAGCTCCTGTCTGGTTTGAATATAGAGAAGGGACAACAAGTAGCAAAACAAAGTAAGCAAGTGGTAGATAAAGGTCAACAAGTTTTGGCATATAATGGTAAACAAGTTTTGGCAAATATAGAAGATAAACCTTGGCTTGTGGTGGCGAAGAGAGGTGCTCGCCCAGATAACTACTTCTAGTAGTAATCAAAACATGGGTGTTGGTCATGGTTACTCTTCTTCATTTCATCCTGGTGCCACAAGATGGACTCAAGTGAAAGATAACCAAGGCAAGGTAACACATTCTCAGTATAATATGAGATCTTGAGTTACGAAAGAACTCAGGTAAACTTTCCTCTTCTATTTGATAAAAAAGGGGCTATGGTCTCATCCTAGGAAAAGAAGTATCTGGATGTCAAGTGGAGACAGGATACATCACCTAGTGATGCTCGTGCTTTAGGTGAGAAGGAACATGTGGATGTTTTGCTCTACAAACATGTGCAATATTTTAAAGAAAGAGAGGCCAATGGTGGTACCTCTCATCGATTGGCTTTCTATTTGGATGGATTATGAAGATTGCTCTTTGGAATATAAAAAGTGTGTGTTCACCATCCAAGAATTATCGCATTCGGCGTACTATGGTTCAAGGTCAATGGGATATGTTTTGTTTTGTGGAGCGTAAACAACATTCCATGACTAGACAAGTGTATGCTTACAAGGAATTTCATGTGTTTTGTAGTGGGCACACCCCACTACACAATCAAGGGTCATGATTGTAGTAGTGAAATCTCAGTTTAAGCCATCATTGGTTATGCATGATGTTCAGGGCGGTTCATTGTTGTGGAAGTCGAGTTTATGGATGAAACATTATGGCTTGTGGGGCTGTATGTGCCTAATGGTGTGTTGCACAACGTTGTTAGTTTTATGGGACGATTTATTGTGTTTGTGTAATGCTAAGCCTGGCTTTGTGTTGGGCAATTTCAATGTATGTGAATTGCCAGAGCATGGTTCTACACCTCACTCTATTATGGATGGGTCAGAGAGGCTCAGCCAGAATGTGTTTGCCAATCAAGTTTTGAAACAAGATATGTGGTCATGGCTGCACCACCTCACCTGCATAAGATAGGATTTACATATGCCTTTCAATACTACGTGTGGGTATAAGAGCTCATCTAGACCGAATGTATATTTGCCAACATGATTTGTTTCTGCCAAAGATACTATCCATGCAGGTGGAATAGTAATCATATTTTGTCAGATCATTTTCCTTTGGTATTGGAGATGCATAGCTATTCTGTGGATGCTTATAGGCCATTATTGGGAAAGGCTCCTCTTAAGGTTAACTAGACTTTCTTGTTTTCCATTAGTTTAGGTTCTTGGTGTTATAAAACTTTCGAGACCATGTAATCTCTGTTGGGGTGTTAGCTTGAGAGTGTTATACGTTCAATATTCAAAAGCTTGCTCACCAGTATGGGACTCATAATACATCATATTTTAGGGAGAAGTTACAAAACCTAGAATCTTTATTGGTTGATTTGAACTAGGTGGTTCAAGAGGATGGTTCTTGCCTGACATTTAGATACCTATTGATTGGTTGTCCCATCAAGTTACAACATTGCACGAGAATAAATATGCGCAATATAAGCTTATGGCTCGAATGGATGCCTTAATGGATTCTAATTGTCAGTCACATATGTTCTTTGCTCGTTTGCAGCAAAAGCATGCACGTGAGAATATTGTTAGGATGCAAGATAGGTAAGGAGCATAGATTAGTGATCCTACTTATGTTCTAGATGTGTGTATGGAATTTTATCGCCATTTTTTGGGTTCACAGGAGGTCATATCGATATTGCAGCTAGAGAGTCTTTGTTTCACTTGATTCATCATCACCAAGTATCAGATGTTTTTGTAAATGAATTGGAAAGAGATATTTCTATGGATGAGGTGGAAGATATGTTGAAGCATTTGCCTAAAGGGAAAAGTCCATGATGGGATGGGCTCCCCAATGAGATTTTCAAGAAGTATGTTGATGAGTTGAAGTCCCCTTTCGCTTCTATTTTAAAGGAGGTGTGGAATACAGGTATCATGCCTACGAGTTGGAAGATTGGGTTGTACATTTATTTCCTAAAGTTCCATCCACAGTTAATCTACATCAATGGAGACCAAATCACATTGATGGGAGCCATGTATAAGATATTTGCAAAGGTCTTAGCCAATTGGTTGTAGCAATTTCTTTGTACTTTGATTCATCCAAGGCAATATGTATTTATTAAAGGTCGAAACATTTTGCATAATAGGTTGAATGTACAAATTGGAATTAATTGTGCAAGGGCTTTGAGGCAAGAGGTGGTTATGATTCAACTGGATATTGAAAAGTCTTATGATTCAACTGGATATTGAAAAGTCTTATGATTCAACTGGATATTGAAAAGTCTTATGATCACGTTAGTTGGCCTTCCCTTTCTCAACTTATGCAGGCTATGGGATTTGGCCCTCGTATGTCTTCTTTGATTTATACTAGTAGCCAACATGCAATGGTTAGGCATATGATTAATGGTGGGGTGACTAAGCCCATTCATTTGACAGGATCAGTCAGGAAGGGATTCCCACTTAGCCCTCTCTTGTTTGCAATTGTTACACATCCAATTTTATCTCCACTGGATAAGCTAGTGGTGGAGGACAGTGAAATTGTGGGGCTTACTCTTCCACGTGGAGAGAAGATGCTTTTTTCTTGCCTTTATTGCCATGGATGGGCAAAGCTTTGCATTAGGTACAACAACCAATTATATTTATACTATGGAAAAGAGCAGGAAATAAGCCAAGGCAAACGCGGATTTCTTGGGAACATGTTACTACTCTGAAGTAGAGGAGTGGAAGGGCAGCCCTATTAGATGCTAGATTACATATGGTCGCTAGGAGATGGCCTTTATTACAAGATATATGTGTATCTCAAGAGCCATGGGTGATAATGGCTAAGGCCCTCATAGAGGAGGTCGTACTTGTGCATGGTAATATCAGGATTGATGCTACATGGTGGGATGCAGTGAATGGTGGCTTCACCTCTTCTTTCCCAATAGGTTTGAGTGGTGGCTTCACCTCTCCTTTCTCATTTGATGATCTCATGGAAGGAGGAGGTGTTGGCACACACTAAATGGAAGCCTTCAGATTAGTGGTGGTTGTAGTTAAATTCTATGGGGGCAGGTGAGGTGTTGGCTACTTCACGACTTCTACAGTGGCTTGAAAAACTTGTTGAGTCGCCAAAATTCAATAGAATGGCTTGATTGGGACTAGTGAGAATTATGGATGCTTTGTTGCCACATAGAGGCCTCTTATTGTCTTTTCGAAAAATCCATCAATAGTTTTGGGTACCATGTGGATATGTATAGTTATGGGAGAAGATGAGAGAAGGACTTACATTATCTGGTAATATTCCTCAGTTGGAGGATCAGCAACCTTCGTTAGATTGGGCATTTAGAAAGCCTCCAAAAATTCTCCATAGCATACAACAAATCAAGTGTACCATATGATGGTGGAAGATTAGACCTCTAGCCCTTTAAGATTACTTCCTTCCACCAGGCCCTACTTTTCTTGATGTTCATACCCTATTAGCCTTCTCAGTAATCTAGTGTTTAGATTCCATATCAAGGGAAACTGTTCCTATGGCGCATGTCAGTTGGAGGGTCTACCATTGGGAGACCAGTTGTGAAAGCGATGGATTGCTTTTGGCAATTACGTGTTTTGTGATACATGCTTGGAAACATGCCTACATCTTTTCATTACATGTCCGATGTGGCAAAGAAGGTGTGGGATTTACTTTTTCAATTATGGATTCTGTTCATAGGATTGTAAAGGTTAAAGACTGGATTTTTGGCAAGATTCCAAATGGGCCGACCCAGAACATTCAGTTTTCTTTAATTTTTTCAAGTGGACAGGTTTGTGGCATATTTGGTCAACTAGGAATGCCTTCATATTTGATGAAAAAGTTGGTATTATATCTCACATAGGTTGTATACAAAGTCTACTATTGTGGCAAGTCTCTTCCTTATGGTCAGCTCATTTGGTGGAGAATGACATGGCTATATATTGGATGAGGGTACTCCGAGCTACACCTGGGTGATATGCGACCAGTGGGATGACAGGCTATGTGATAACCATTTTGGATTACTAGAGTCTGGCATAGTTATAGTGCCAGCTCATTTGGTCAGGTTCACATTATGGATCGACCCTTGTATGTTGTAGTAGTTGAGTACTAACCCATATAGTGTGTACTCTTATCTTTATGTTATGTTTGTTGAGTAGAGAAGAAGAAGATAGATGAAAATTCAGCTATCCATCTCTCTCTTGTGTCTTGCTCTCTCTTGTGTGTGTGTTTGCTTGCTAGGGTTTGAAGTTCTCCATCTCTCCCACATTCTCTTTATGGTATCAGAGTCTGGTTCGTGTGAGAGATAAGGAGGCAAGAACAAGCAAGGAAGGAAGCAGTACTACATGGGTAAGAGCACCATCATCTCTTTCCCCTTCTTGGTTTAGGTACAACAGCCCCTCAAAGTAGCTCTGGGAGCTACTTATCTCCGATTGAGGAGATATGTAGCTCTGGGAGCTACATATCTCCGATTGAGGAGTTATCTTCGTGGGAGCGAAGGTATAGGTAGGTGTACTATCTTATTGGATAACTTGTTTTTAGCTAGATTCACGTTTTGGGTGTGTTAAACAGCAAGGTATTTTTGATAATTTTTTAGAAGTTCTGGTAGAGAATTGTTTCTGCTCGAAAGCTGGTTATTGCAATGCAGCAGTGCATTTTGGAAGTGCAGACAGGGTTTACACATGTATTATTGATATTGGGTGTATATACATGTACTCTGGTCACATTTGGTGACACATAGGCTATGTTGAAGTACCGCTGCTGCAGCAGTTACAGAAAATATTATTGTATTATAGGTTGCATATTTGATTGTTGTAGGAAACATGTCTGAGGAAACTAATCAAATTGTTAGTGAGAAGCTGGATAAGAATAACTTCCATGCCTGGAAGTTCAGAATGACCAATTTCCTAATGGGTAAAGGATTTTGGGATTATGTAGAAGGAGACAATGAGCAGCCTCAAGAGTTTTATAAGGAGAATGCCACTCCTACAGATATAAAGGCATTCAAGGATTGGAATCAGGATGCAAGAAAAGTCATGTACTGGCTTTCAATTAGTGTCACCGACACTATGATAGGATACAATCACTCTAGCAGTTGCACGGTAGAATCTGGTTCAAATGTTCGAGACTAATACAAAGGCAAGGAAGTTGCAATTAAAGCAAGAGTTGCATACTGTGGAAAAGAAAAGCATGTCCATCAATGAATATGCCTTAAAGATCAAGGGCGTTGCTGAATCCATTGGAACTATCAATGTATCCAGTGGAGGATGATGATTTGGTGAGTAATTGTCTGAATGGGCTTGGCAAGAGTACAAGCCATTCAAGACCTCCATTGTAGTTAGGGAAAGTATTCCCAACTTTCGGGACTTGATATCTATGCTGATCATAGAAGAAAAGGCTTTAGGTGAGGATTCTTCTTCACAAAGCAAGAACACATCGGAACAGGCCTTCTACTCTTATTTAGGTAGAGGTAGAGGTAGAGGCCGTGGTCGAGGCCAAGGTGGTGGGGCCGACAAGGAGATCAGAATTCTAGACAACAACAGTCCAATGATTCACAACAGCAATCATACACAGGTGGAAGAGGCCAATCTAGAGGTAGGGGGAGCCAAAGAGGCCGAGGTGGCTGGCACAAAGAAATCAAAATGCAAATAGCATAGAGTGCTATCACTATGGCAAACCAGGACACATAGCAAAGGACTGCTACAAAAAGCAGAATGATATTAAAAGTGGGAAGTTGTAGCAAGGCAACTATGCATCATCTAGCAAACATGGAGGTGATGACAGAAGTGAGCAGTTGTTTGTGATGCAACACATGCTTAGTTCCATAATAACAGGGGATGTGTCAGGATCTCAAGATATATGGTATGTGGATTTTGGTGCCTCTAACCACATGACCAATCATTTTGGTGCCTCTAACCACTCAGCATGACCAGTCATGCTGAGTGGTTTAGAGATATGCAAAAAATGAAAGAACCAGGTTATGTAGAAACAGGTGATGATATTGTGCATCCCATTGCGCATGTTGGTAAAGTGCCATTATCTATGCAGGATGTCAAAATGAAGTACTTGGCTGATGTACTTCATGTTTCTAATATTACAAAGAACCTGGTTTTCGTTGGACAGATGGTTGAGCAGGGTCTACAAGTGAGGTTTAATCCTCAAGGATGTTTTATGGAAGACTTCAAAAATAAGTGTCGCTTGGTTGCAAAGGGTAACAGAAATGGTAGGATGTTTACTTTGGATGTTAACATGCCTAAGATAAAGGCAACCATGTTTGCGCATGGAACAGATGTCATTGCAGATATTGACATATGGCACAAGCACATTGGTCATGTGAATGTACAGTGAGACTGAAGTCTATGCAGGCCCAAAATATTGTTACTACAGGTTTGCCAAAGTTTACGGTTGATGGTTTGCATAAGGTATGTGAAGCATGCCAACTTGGTAAGCAAGCCAAACATGCTTTTCCACATGAAAAGCATGTCAGTGCAAGGCCATTGGGTGTCATACATTCAGATGTATGGGGACCGACCAAGACTGCAACAATTGCAGGTTGCATATACTAATGTTACATTCATTAATGACCACACTAGGAAAGTGTGGGTTTATTTCATAAAGGAGAAAACTGAGGTGTTTTCTCACTTTCAAAGATTTAAAGCCTTGGTCGAGAAGGAAAAAGGCATGAAAATAAAATGCTTAAGATCAGATGGTGGGGGAGAATATTTCTCCAATGAGTTCAACGATTGCCTGAGAAAGCAGGGAATCAAGAGGCAATTTACGTGCACGTTCACTCCGCAACAGAATGGTGTTGCAGAAAGGAAAAACAGGCACATTGCAAAAGTGGCACGTGCCTTGATGGTGGCTGAAAAGAATATGCCACATTACTTTTGGGCAGAAGCAATAGTAACTGCTGTGTACATCCACACACTTGTCAATCCGTGAATGCAACCCGGTTAGCGCATAGAGGCTATCCCGAATGGGAGAAGCAGAGTTAACCACACACTAATGACCTCTAGTCCTACTCAATCCTTCTCAACACTCAAGCAATCAATCTAACACAATCAACACATCAATCTAGCATTATCAAAGCATCAAGATTAGGCTACACTTAAGCACAAAGATACAACTTATGCAAAGAACCTAATATGCAAAGAGCTATCACACAAGCCTCAACTACACATTATTTCAAGCACAAGCTTCATCACATGCACAACTCACAAATCAAAACATCATTAAGAAATCTAGATTAGCAAGTGTGTAGACAAAAACCTCATATCATTGAAAATGTAGAGTAGAGAGTACAAGATTAAAGCATGAATGGAGATGGAGAGCCTTGGGAGAGCACTTGAGAAGGAGCTATGGAGCAAGGTAGGTGGACTATAGGGGCGTGTTTGATGCTCTTGTTTTTTACGGAGATTTCTGCAAAAAGTTTTATTAACAAACAAGGAAAGAAAACAAAAGAAAAAAAATTTGTTAGTGGTGCCAATCACCGAATATAGCCGAGGGGAAAAAACCCAATGGGAGAAAAGTGCCCTGGCTTGTCGTTCTTATTGTGGAGTCGTTGAACTTACTCTTGCGCTGGTAGTGGGGATCATCGCAAAAAGAACATAATTCTTTAAAGGCATAAGGAACCACACTATTCAAACATTGATCGACCAAAGAGCTTCATTTGTAGTGTTAATGCCTTATCTTTGGTTTTAGGTATGTCCTTCTTGGGTGGGAATTTTATCATTTGTCTTGTAATTTGAGCAAGATAAGAGGATTTAGGCATTGAATTGCTAGAATATATGCTCAAATGAGACTCATGTGAAGTTGGATGTGTCTTAGGTACACCAGTTGAGGGTGGAATTGTGTAACAAGGAGAATTTGGGACAACTGGTGACTCATTACATGTTTTAGGAAGATCAACACAAGTAGATTTGTAGGTGCTATCACAGCCACCTTTCCTTTCTTGAAGAGTTTGTGTTGATTTCTTTTGCACCCACTGATATGGAAAACCAAGGGTGGCTTTTGGACTCTTTCTGAAACACTCTTTTACCCCTAGCAAAGCATGGCATTTTGGAAGCCAAATTGCTGTTGCACCCTCATAATAGCCTTGTGCTTTGAGAACATGTTTTGGGACCCAACGAGTAACAATTCGAGGTTTAGGCTTGGAAATGATGTGCTGTTTAGGAGGCTTAGCAACTGGACTAGATGGTACAAGTTTGTACGCATCTTTGGGTAGCCACATTGATAATTCCTTCTTGCCCGGCCTTCTTTGAGCAGCAACTAGAGTAATTGGAACATGCCAGCCATGGCCCTCACTTGAGTACTCATCAATTATCCACATCAAGGTTGTTGCAAGATCAGGGTGTCCAGTTTTATCCAGTTTATGCTGGACTGGGACAATGCTTGGAGAGAAAATTTTGGAGGGCAAGGTACTTAAAATGAGATCAAGCAAATAATAGAAAATACACTTACCCTTAAATTAAACCAATATTACTTAAATTTATATAAATTAGTCTAACTAATCAAAATTAATCAAAAATATGATGAAATGATAAACAAATGATCTTTCCATACTTAGAGTGATCCAATTTATTTTTCCATAGATGCACCATTACAAGTACACTAGTCCCTATAGGTTTTAGATGATTCACATCAAAAAAGTAATTTTACTAATTAGATTATTAATATTTACAAGCCTTTTGATAGTCTGGAAGAATTTCAAAAAAGAGATCATTAAAAATCCAACCATTGGAGTTGTAATTTTTACTAACCACCACATTCTACTAATGTCTCAGTATCTACCCACTCTTTTGATCTACAAGATTGAGGATTTTAAGTGGTAGCTATTGTGAGTACAAAAAGTGGCATATATTATAACACTTTAAAGACCTTGAAATATTTAAAGAAAATAGACAAATATCTTAAAATTTTCTCAAAAAATCAAGTTAATCTCCATATTATGTGAAGATCTAAGGTACAAAGTGGGAATCTCATATGAGTTTATACGTAAAAGATATTAGCATTTTATAGAATCAGTTCAAATTTGGGACAGGGTGTATACATTGACATTGTACCTAAGAAAATGAGGACTTTTGACTATCTAATGCTTAATCAAATTATGCAACTATATTTCCAACTTTGAATATGATGTTCCAACTAGAGAACTTGAAACGAAATTCCTTCATTTACTAGGAGAGATTAGCCACTAAAGGTAAACAAATGCCTGTTTTTTTTACTATTTACAGCGTGCCTGAGTGGACAAAACTGGGCACCCTGATCTTGCAACCACCCATCATTTGTTTTGGAGCTACAAGAACAGATTTTGAAAGTGGGTTGTGTAGGGTAGAAACACCACCCTTTTGATCCATTTTGCTTTTGCCTTTCCTATCCCTTTCCAAATTTAGATCTACAAGAAGTAAATCATCTATGGATGGCTTTGAGGACTGGGCATAGGATGGTCCAGGCATGTCCAGCTCAATGAGCCAGTCATCTCTAGACTCCCTTGCTCTGGAAAGTTTTGATAAGTCTAAGAACTCGGTTTTAGAGAGCTCCCCTAATTTGTCTACCTTTTCTGGATGGTAGGTGACTTCGTAGCGAACACCATCTCCACCCATGTACATGTTACCCTGGTCATTGACTAGAGGTGCTCTATCAAGTTCTGAGAAAATGTCTGCGATCTTAACAAGATACCGTTGTTGTGGATCCCTAAAGATCTCAGCTCCTTGAGCATTTGTGTAGACATATTGGAGTCTCACATTGAGTGTTAACCCCATGGTGTCGGCTTCAAATGGATTAAAGGATCTTGAGGGTGTCCTATTTGGGGCTACGGGATGACTATTTGTCGGCCCTAGATTGTCCATGGACAATGAACTAGTTGTTCTGGAGGAAAGGGTATCGGATTGGGATTCAGAAAGGGTTTCAGCAATATCTGCCAAATTGCCTACCGATTGGGTCCCACTTTCCTGCGTAGGTACTCTCTAGAAGGTGCCCTAGGCCCTATGGCAGAATCTACAAGACGTCCCGACCGCAAGTGCATAAGGTCAAATTTTTTTGGTTTTTTATGTGTTTACTAAAAGGAGTATGTGTGGCGTAACTATCTATCCTATTTTTTTTAAATGATTTTTTTTTAATGATTTTATGTTTTTTATTTTTTATTTTTTTTAAACTTACACAAAAATTATGAATCACACTAAAAAATACTAATTATGCGCAAAGTTACAAAAATTAAAAAAATACAGGTTACACTAATTATGCAAAAAATTAAAAATGAAGAATTACAAAATATGCACAAAGGTAGACTCCTAAAAACACTTAATTTATAATTTTTTTTAATATAAATTTTCTTTTGTTTTCTTTTGTTTTTTTTCTTTTGTTTTGTTTTGTTTTGTTTTTTTGTTTTTTTAAACTAATAAATTTCGTACCAAAATATGAATCTACTAATTATGCACGCAATTACAAAAATTCTAAAAAAATAAAAAATGCAAGCTACTTTAATTTTGCAAAATTTTACAAAAATTTAAAAAATGAACAATGGATTCAAAATACAAAAATAAAAATTGTTTTTTCTTTTTTTTCTCTCCTTTAAAAAAAATAAATTTATTGTTTTATGGTTTCTTTTTTCTTTTTTCTTTTTCTCTTTCCTTTTTTTTTAAAATTTATTGTTTTATGGTTTTTTTATTTCTTTTTTTTTCTTTCTTTTTATTTCTTTTTTTTTAAGAAAAAATATTTTTTTGTTGTATTTTTTTGTTTTTGTTTTTTTAAACTAATAAATTTCGTACTAATTACACAAAATATGAATTACGCTAAAAATACTAAATATGCACACAATTTACAGAAATTCTCAAAAAAATGCAAGTTACTTTACTTATGCAAAATTAAGAAATGAAAATTGGACTCAAAATACGAAAAAAAAAATAATTGTTTTCTTGTTTTTTTTTAAATTTTTTTATTCTTTTTTTTCTCTCCTTTTTTGCTTTTTCTCTCTCTTTTTTTTCTCTCCCTTTTTTTTAAAATTTATTGTTTTATGGTTTTTTTTATTTCTTTTTTTATTTTTTTCTTCAATTAACAAAGAAATAATCAAAAAAATTAACAATTTAAAAAATTAAAAAATTAAAAAAAAAATAAAAATTCCACTAGCCATGCGGGTCGACTTCAATGCCTCCACGACTGCCGCCTTCTCTCCTCGCCGCCCCTCCTCCACATAGCCTTCTCTCCTTCGCTTTCTCTTCAACGGCCAGGCGCCTCCACAGTTTGGAGCCGGCCTCGGCCTTCTTGCACCTTCTACTGGTTGCAGCTTGGCCTTCTTCACGCAGCCTCCACGTCGACTCCAGGCTACTGCCCTTCGCCGCCTTCCACGCTTCTTATGCTGCTGCGGACGCTGCCGTTGAGAAGCCCAAGCCCCTCGGCCCTCCTCTTTCTTCTTCGCCGGCCTGCCTTCCACTGCTGCAGCCTTAGTCGCCTCCAGCTGCCAGCCACCAGTTGCGCCTTCTGTCTGCTACAGCAACTGCCTTCGCTTCTTCCGCTCTCCCTCAGCTGCCCGCCGCCTTCTACAGCTGCAGCTACCCTTTCACACCGGCTGTAGCAAAGCCTTTGCCTTCGTCGGCGGCCAGCACTTCCTTCCACGCCACCTCTTTGGACGGACCCCTTCTTTTCCACGCGGCCGCCCTGCAGCCTTCGTTTGTTTGTTTTTTGTTTTTTTTTTAAATTTACTTTTGGCCTTCAGCGGCCACTTCAGGGAATCAGCCGCTTTGAGCCTGCTGCTGACGCCTTCGCTTTCTTCTTCTTCTTCTTCTTCTTCTTCTTCTTCTTTTTTTTTTTACAGCCAGGCAGAGCCAGCCACCTTCTACAGCTACACCGGCCTCTCCTCACGCTCTCCAACAGCGGACTCCTACTGTGCCTTTTAAAAATATATAACAAAAATAAAAAATAAAATTTACAACCTCTCTCTTTTCTTTTCTTTTTTTCTTTCTCCCTTCTCTTTCCCTCTCTCCTCTCTTAGTTAAGCGGACTTCTCACTTGGACGCCTATGGAGCTTGCATAAGCTATGGAAGAGCTTAGCAACACACCTTTTTTATTTTTATTTTTATTTTTACTACTAATTACATGTTAGCGAGAAAAGCTTGAAAGCATGAAATGACAAAAAAAACAATGAATGTAAGCATAATGACGGTACTTGAAAAGCAATAAAAGCAATAAAACAATGTGGGAGAAACCTCAACCGCTCAATGGAGTTTTAATTTTTTTGCTTCTAATCAAACAATAGAAAACACACAAGGCGCCCTTGAGATCACACACTCAATGCCCTTGCAAACTCTACTCTAATCTACCCTAATCCACGATTTTGCAATCAATGGAGCACTTAGTAAGAAGTAATGGTTAACATCCTTCACTAACTTAGGTGTGCGTTCCCCGGCAGCGGCGCCATTGTTTGGGACATCATAGCATAGCGGAGGCTACACTCCAACCCACACACTTGTCAATCCGTGAATGCAACCCGGTTAGCGCATAGAGGCTATCCCGAATGGGAGAAGATGAGTTAACCACATACTAATGACTTCTAGTCCTACTCAATCCTTCTCAACACTCAAGCAATCAATCTAACACAATCAACACATCAATCTAACACAATCAAAGCATCAAGATTAGGCTACACTTAAGCACAAAAATGTAACTTATGCAAAGAACCTAACATGCAAAGAGCTATCACACAAGCCTCAACTACACATCATTTCATGCACAAGCTTCATCACATGCACAACTCACAAATCAAAACATCATTAAGAAATCTAGATTAGAAAGTGTGTAGACCAAAACCTCATATCATTGAAAATGTAGAGAATAGAGAGTACAAGATTGAAGCATGAATGGAGATGGAGAGCTTTGGGAGAGCACATGAGAAGGAGCTATGGAGCAAGCTCTCTCTATGAGCCTCTCAACCAAATGACCAAAGAGTGCTCTAGCTCTCAAATGGGCCACCTTTTATACAAAAATTCTAGAACTCCCAAAAGTTCCCATGTGGGATTATTGTCAAGCCCTCTCCCACATTCATCTACAACTTGGGACTCTTTACAAGAGCCCTAAGTATCTTTTTTGTTGCATCCTTGTATTAATCTTCGTTTAGCCTCCTCAGCACTTTCAGTAGCTTCCCCACCGCTCTGGGCTCCTCATTGCTTTTAGCCTCCTCAGTGTCTTTGGGCTCCTCTGCACCTGCAGCCTCCTGTGCACTTTGAGCAGCTTCTGCTGCCCTCTTTCCGTTCTTCCTCCTCTTTCTACCTGCCTTGTCCTTTGCAGATGTTGAGCCGCAGCTAAAACCTCTGCCTCTGAGAGAACTTCAACTGTCACCTCCTCAGCACTTTCAGTAGCTTCCCCCACCGCTTTGGCCTCCTCATTGCTTTTAGCCTCCTCAGTGTCTTTGGGCTCCTCTGCACCTGCAGCCTCCTGTGCACTTTGAGTAGCTTCCGCTGCCCTCTTTCCGTTCTTCCTCCTCTTTCTACCTGCCTTGTCCTTTGCAGATGTTGATGCCATAGCCAAAACCTCTGCCTGTGAGAGAACTTCAACTGTCACCTCCTCAACAGCCGGCATCTCTTCATTGTTCTTCTCGCCTTGGTCAGTCTCTTGCTCAGCAACCTCCTCAATCAGATCACTTCCCCCTTGTTCTTTCTCCTCTGGTCCCTTTTCGTCTTTGTCTCTCTCCTGCACTTCCGCTTTTAGTCGATCTTCCCCCATGCTTGAGTCTACAGCAGGCTCATCCCCTTTCCCTTCCCTTGTGTTGGCATCAAGGTCTTGCAGTATTTTCTGCACTGACTTGTAAGGATCTTCTTTAAACATGTAAGTGGCATCTGACTTACTATGACCAGGGAGATCCTTCCTATCCATTGGGGTGTTGTCATGGGTGTCCGCACCGAAAGATTCTCTACCTACATATGCACAAAGATGAAAGACAAGATTAGATCATCAGTTCAAACAATATAAACATACAGTGTCCAACACAAACACCCCACTTACTCTTCAATAATGGCCTCCCTGACACCCAGGCCTTTGCCTCCGAAGGGATTGCGGTGTTGCAACGTGCCTTCATGCACATATCTCTTGTTCTCAACATAGCTGCAAAACACAATGGATGGTACTGATGCCTGCAAGGAAGCATGAAGGTACCAACCACGTAAGAAGCCTCCAAAGCCTCCCCACAGGCAACACAAGTACCAAACACATGAATTGTGTTGGCAGGGTCCACAACATGAGGCCTTGGAGTCAATGTATATTTCATCCCCCTCTTCACATCAGCACACAACTTATGTACAAATTCTTGATGGTCTTGGGTCTCCAAGCATTCATTGTGGAGCTTCACATACTCCATCTACAAAACAGACATACTCTATCCACTTATCCACCAAAACAAACAATTAGCAAGGAAGTACACAAGCAGTACAAAAACTGAACCAGAATAGGTACCAGAACAGGTAAATTGTACCATAACAGTTCTAAACAGCACTAAATGGGTACAATGAAGTTTCAACAACTCCCAAGCCAAACCCAAGCAAAATAAAAACAGTACTAAAAAGGGTCGGATTGTACCAAAATATTTTTAAACAACACTAAATTGGTACATGAAGTACCAAAAACTACCAAAACAGTACTAAAAAAGGTTGGATTGTACCAAAATAGTTTTAAACAACACAAAATTGGTACATGAAGTACCAAAAACTACCAAAACAATACCAAAAATGTAGCAAATCAATACCAAAATAATATCAAATAGTAGCAGAATAGTACCAAATAGTACTAAAATAGTACCAAATAGGTTACAGACAGTGCTAAAAAGGTAGCAAATCAGTACCAAAATAGTAGCAAATAGTAGCAAAATAGCACCAAATAGGAAACAAAATAGTACCAAAACAAAACCAAATAGTACCAAAATAGGTAACAAAACAGTACTAAGACAAACCAAAGTGACAAACCAAAACAGTACCAAAAGGTTAACAAATCAGTATCAAAATAGTACCAAAAGGTAACTAAACAATACCAAAACATGTAAATTATGCCAAAACACTTGTAAACAGCAATAATTTGGTACAATTAAGTACCAAAAACACACGACTCCCAAAAATACCCAAAAGACCCAAAAACTTGTCATAGTGAAATTCTAAACTAGTACAAAAATAGTGTAAAAAGTACCAAACGAATCAAAGAAAACAAAAAATACCAAAGATAATACCTAGATAGCACCCAAGACATATTTAGCACTACCATATAAGACCAAATAAAAGCTCAACTTCAGTACCAAAACACTTCAAAAGAGTACCACATGAAGCAAAGAAGCACAAAAAGTACCAAAGTTAGTGCCAACATTGAACCCAAGATGTACCTGCAATACCTTAAAGACTCTAAAACTTGTAGCTAGAAAGTACCAAAGCAGTATCATAATAGGTCAAAAGAGTTTCAAATGAACAGCAAAGCACCAAAAGTACCAGTCATGGGTGCAACCAATTATCCAAGACAACCAAAGGTGCCCTATTAGACTAAACTCAGTAACCTGAAAGTACCAAAACAGCACAAAAATAGTTCAATAGAGCACCAAATGAAATAAAGAAGCACCATTAAGTACCAAGAAAGGCACCAGCACAACACCAAGTGTTATAAAAAATACCAAAACAAGTAAAGAAAGTACCAAAACCACCAAAAATGTCAGCAGATAAACCAATCAAGAAGTGAAACATGCCAAATTGCCAAACCATGTGCAAATTAAACACTATCAACAGTCAAACACAATGCAATAGGCCAGAAATACAATATCTCCTACTGTTCAACCTCCGCTTGGAGCTTTTGGATATTTTCGAAAACCCCGTGTCGTCGCAACAAGCACCGACTTGCTCCCAGCTCAACCTCTCTGATCTCTTCATCCGGAACAGGGATTTGTTGCTGAAGCTGAACAATGCATGCTTCCAGGGTATTGATGTCTTCCATCATCGCCACGTCCTTTCTACCTTCATATACCAGTAGTAGCTGGTCCTTGTTTGCTTGAATAGAGGCCTTCAGGCTTCTGAGGTTTGACCATCCTGGATGTGACACTGGGTGTGCCAGTCTTTGCAGCAATGCCTCTAAATCAGGTAGGTAGTCAGCAATTACCCCTCTGCCAACATTCTCTGGTTCTGTGCAGATATTACTACCACTTTGAGTCATCCGGGCCTTCTTATCTGAATGCAGGACACTGCCAGGGGAGGAAGCATTTTGCCTCCTCCATGCCTCAATTTTACGCTCAAGCCCGCCACTCCTAGATGATATCATCTGCAACACTCCTTCCCCAAACCGGGCCCATGCTACTTTATGCCCTGCTGGGTCTTTTTTCGCTGCATGGTATTTCTCAAAAGCGTAGCACGTAGCAAATTTGTTGGTCAATTCACCACATGAAGGGGGACCCCTGATAAACTTTGGAGAATAGAAGTTTGCAGTATTCCACCAGTTGTGGCTGCAAATGGTTTAAATAGATCTTGCTATTCTTTTGGTACTTGAACTTGAATATAGTTAACCATTGCTCGGGTGGCATGTCCTCATCAGTCAAGTCCTTGAAGAGTTTGCCCTCAAGACTGAGACCGTACTCTTCATGCAGGTCCTGTGCCGTGTAACAGAACCTGGTTTGTTGAGGGTACTCCTCCATTTTGTTCTTACCTAAAATGTGTTCAAAACAAATCAGAGAATTGCTGACTCCTATAGATTAAATATGGTGCCCGACATTGTGTCTAATGTGAGGTGATGCCCTACAGAACCAATTGTGGTACTCAAAGAGTACCAAATTTGCTACTGCAAAGTACCAAATATAGTACTGTTCATTTAACTTCAAATGTCAGTACAGGGAGTGAACATGCACCATTTACTTAGCACATGCATATGCCAATGAATAGCGTACCACGTCTTGACTTGCTGGTAGATTTTGATTCATCGTCGTCGAAGAGGAGTGAGGTCCGTTCGGAGTCGACCTTGCACTGTTTTGCACTTGCCCTTGTGTTGGGACTGGCTATGTGCTCCGGCTTTGTTTGTTGGGGGGGTGTGGTGGAAGCACCCTTCTTGTTGCTGCTGCCAGGAGGCACCATTCCCTCCTTTGCCTTCGCTTTCGGTTTGCATGTTGAAGGTGACGCTCTGCTGGTAGGCAGCTCCCTTGGCCTTTGGGGTCCTCATGGCTAGACGACTGATCAATGCGAGCTCTAGAGTAGAGCAGCTCTACTACAATCGAATGCGGGGAGAGAGAGAGAGAGAGAGAGAGAGAGAGAGAGAGAGAGAGAGAGAGAGAGAGAGAGAGAGAGAGAGAGATGGTCAGAGGAAGGCGACTAGACGACGCCCGCTTAGTTCAAACACAAATGAGCAAAAACAATAAAAAATTGAAACCACTACCACCACTCATGACACCACTACTCTCACGAGGTGGTACTGCACAAAAGATTCTCAAAGATCTAAAAAATAGTTCCTAAATACAAACCTTTTACCCTCAAATTCTCCTCCCAAAGTACCAAAAAGGTGGAAAAAAAATTGGCCCTTTTTTTGTACCACCAACCCTTGCTTTCACCCAAAAATGGTTTTTCTTCACCACAATTTCGAGGCTTTGTGGTGGATGCAGCTCAAAGCCAATTGGTTGGCAGTATATAATGGAAGGCCTGTTAATGTAATGAAAGGAAAGAACATGTTCATTTCATGTAGAGACGAACATGGTTATGCATGCTGAAAGATGTGTGAAGGCTTCATACCTAGAGAAGCACAAATTTTTATGTAGGAAGTGGAAGGGTATAAGCTCTAAAGTTGAGGTAGACAAGTGAAAAGAAGCACTAATGCAGTTTTGGTCCACACAAGGAGTCACAGTTTGGGAAAGAAGGTGAGATGCTGCTGAAGTCGCTACGTGCTCTTGAGATCACTCTATACAGATTGCAAAAAATGAAGGCATCTCATCCATAATGGGTGTAAGGTCTCTTCGTTGATTTCTAGCTTATTGTTAGTGTTATGTGGTGTCATTTTCAGTGTTTATTAGAAAGTTGGGAATCTTTCCCTTGCAGTTGTGAGCAGGCTGAATATGAGTGTAGAAGTTCTTCCTCTTCCATCTTGATATGAGTATCTGAGAAAGCAAGTGTAGGTGATGTTTTAAATGGAGGATTAATTCCCATGATAGTGTGTTTACAATTTTTAGCTCTTGAATGTTTGTAGTTGAGTGTATTCTCCATCTGTTTTCTTGGTTCTAGAGTGGGTGGAATGGTATACAAGATATCAGGGTGAAATTTTTGTTTCCAGCATCCTGCTGGTGGTGCCCCATGTCTTTATTGTATTCTCCAAGGCTGCTGGTTGGGTGGGTAGATATAGAGGTAATTTCACTTTCACAGCCTTCCCACACCATCAAATTCAATATGAATTGAACTAATTCAGCATCTATGAGATTATTTCCAACTTTCATCCACTCTTGTTCCTATCTTCCCGATCCTCTTTGATGCTCCAGATCTTCTCCTCGTACTCTTCACACACTTCATTGATAGCCAACGCTTACTCCACGCCAATCCTAGAGTGTTGATCCCGGCACACAATGTTGTCTGCTTTTATAATCATCCTCATTTGCACATGTAGAGCATGCCTCAGGCCTGGGCATTTGTAAAAATTTGCATTATGAAATATCAAGTAATTGCGCATAATCTAAATACACCATATATATATTTCCCTAATTGCATTCCATAACTTCAATGTGTTTGGATCGTCCTCGAATAACTAGATTTTTGGCTAAAGCAATAGCACTCTGTGAATCTGAGTAGATGAGTGTCGGAGTAGATGAACGTCCAAGGTGATTCAGAATTTGAGAAAGAGCATCAGACTTCTTAGGTAAGAGAACAAGGAAGCGACCGTGTGTGGAAGTGAAGGCGCCTGGCTGTGAAGAAGCATGTGAAGCGGTGCATTGAAGGCGAGTGGTGAGGCGCACAGAGCGGCGAGCGGCGAGGAGGATAAGGTAGGTGGTATTCTTCTTTTTTTTATTTTTTTTATTTTTTTTAATTAATTTTTTAATATTTTTTTTTATTTTTAAATAAAACAAAAATAAAAAAATATAATATTTTTTTTAAAAAAAAACAAAAGAGAAAAAAGATTTAAAAAACAATTAAATTTTTTAAAAAAACAAAGAGATTAAAAAAGAAAAAGAAGAAAAAAAAAAGAAGAAAAAAAAAGGAAAAAAAGAGAACAATTAAATATTAAAAAAAATAAAGAGAAGAAAGAAGAAAAAAAACATAAAAAAAATAAAAGAAGAAAAAATAATTTTGTTTTTTTAGGAGTCCATATTGTTTGCATATTTTTTATTTTTTATTTCTGTAATTTTTAGCATAATTAGAGTGATTTGCATTGTTTTAACTTTTTGTTATTAAAAAAAAAGACAAAAACAAAAACAAACACAAACACAAAACAAAACCAAAAAATAAATAAATAAATAAAAAGAAAAAGAAGAAAAAAAAAATTATTTATTTTTGAAACCATTGTTCATCATTTAAATTTTTGCATAATTAATGTAGCTTGTATTTTTTATTTTTTATTTTTTAGAATTTTTGTAAATGATGCATAATTAGTAAATTCATATCTTTTATATTTGGCACGAAATTTATAAGTTTAAAAAAACACAAAAACAAAACAAAACAAAAGGAGAAAAAAAAAAAGAAAACTAAAGAAAATTATTAAAAAAAAGATAAAATTGAGTGTTTTTTAGGAGTCTACTTTTTTGCATAATTTGTAATTCTTCATTTTTTAATTTTTTGCATAATTAGTGTAACCTGTATTTTTTAAATTTTTGTAACTTTGTGCATAATTAGTATTTTTTTAGTGTGATTCATAATTTTTGTGTTAAAAAAAGTAAAAATCATAAAATCATAAAATCATTAAAAAAAACATTTGAAAAACAAATAACAAAAAAATAGGATAGATAGTTACGCCACACAGACCCATTTTTAGTTGCCTTTAGTGGTTAGGTAGGGTAAAAAATAAATATATATATATATACATATATATATATATTTTTATCAAAAAAAACAAAACACAAAAACCAAAACCAAAACAAACAAAAACAAAACAAAACAAAAACACATAAAAAAACCAAAACAAAATTTTGACCTTATGCACTTGCGGTCGGGACGTTGTGTAGATTCTGCCATAGGGTCTAGAGCACCTTCTAGAGTACCTACGCAGGAAAGTGGGACCCAATCGGTAGGCAATTTGGCAGATATTGCTGAAACCCTTTCTGAATCCCAATCCGATACCCTTTCCTCCAGAACAACTAGTTCATTGTCCATGGACAATCTAGTGCCGACAAATAGTCATCCCGTAGCCCCAAATAGGACACCCTCAAGATCCTTTAATCCATTTGAAGCTGACACCATGGGGTTAACACTCAATGTGAGACTCCAATATGTCTACACAAATGCTCAAGGAGCTGAGATCTTTAGGGACCCACAACAACGGTATCTTGTTAAGATCGCCGACATATTCTCAGAACTTGATAGAGCACCTCTAGTCAATGACCAGGGTAACATGTACATGGGTGGAGATGGTGTTCGCTACGAAGTCACCTACCATCCAGAAAATGTAGACAAATTAGGGGAGCTCTCTAAAACCGAGTTCTTAGACTTATCAGAATTTTCCAGAGCAAGGGAGTCTAGAGATGATTGGCTCATTGAGCTGGACATGCCTGGACCATCCAATGCCCAATCCTCAAAGCCATCCATAGATGATTTACTTCTTGTAGATCTAAATTTGGAAAGGGATAGGAAAGGCAAGAGTAAAATGGATCAGGGGGTTGAGAACCAATGGGAGTTTGTACGACAAATTCCAGTGACAAAGGTCTTACAGGACAACCCACTTTCAAAATCTGCTATTGAAACTCCAAAACAAATGATGTGGATAATTGATGAGTACTCAAGTGAGGGTCATGGCTGGCATGTTCCAACTACTCTAGTTGCCGCTCAAAGAAGGCCAGGCAAGAAAGAATTATCAATGTGGCTACCCAAAGATGCGTACAAACTTGTACCATCTAGTCCAGTTGCTAAGCCTCTTAAGAAGCACATCATTTCCAAGCCCAAACCTCGGATTGTTACTCGATGGGTCCCAAAACATGTTCTTAAAGCACAAGGCTATTATGAGGGTGCAACAGCAATTTGGCTTCCAAAATGCCATGCTTTGCTAGGGGTAACAGAGTCTTTCAGAAAGATGCCAAAAGCCACCCTTGATTGTCCATATCAGTGGTGGGTGCAAAAGAAATCAACACAAACTCTTCAAGAAAGGAAAGGTGGCCGTGATAGCACCTACAAAACTACTTGTGTTGATCTTCCTAAAACATGTAATGAGTCACCAGTTGTCCCAAATTCTCCTTGTTACACAATTCCACCCTCAACAACTGGTGTACCTAAGAAACATCCAACTTCACATGAGTCTCATTTGAGCATAGATTCTAGAACTTGAAAATCTAAATCCTCTTATCTTGCTCAAATTTCAAGACAATTGCTAAAACTCCCACCTCTTAAAAAGGACATACCTAAAACCAAAGATAAGGCATTAACACTACAATTGAAGCTCTTTGGTAGATCAATGTTTGAATAGTGTGGTTCCTTATGCCTTTAGAGGATTATGTACTTTTTGAGATGATCTCCACTACTACCAGGGCAAGGGTAAGCATATCGACTCCACAATAAGATCGACAAGCCAGGGCACTTTTATCCCACTGGGTTTTTCCCCTCGGCTATATTCGGTGATTGGCACCACTAACAAATTTTATTCCTTTGTTTTCCTTTTTGTTAATAAAACTTTTTGCAGAGATCTCAGCTTAAAAAGAGCATCAAACACGCCCCTATAGTCCACCTACCATGCACACAAATTAGGAAGGGGGGAGACATGCTACGCCTACCAAGATCAAGGAGGAGAAATCTGCACAAAAGCAGCAATTCATCAATGCAACCGAACAACATCAACAGGGCACTACAACAGGTGTATTCAACTCTTAATCTCTACTTCTTTTTGTGCTCTTATCTTTCGAATATATGGTTTGCATGTTCACACAATATTGGCTGGTTTAAGTTTTTGATTAGTTGTTAAAATATGGTGAGTGAATTCTAGAGTCTTAGAAGACTTAGAAAAAGATATTTCTATCTAAAGACAGTGTAGGATATATACCAAGGGAATATGCCAAGTTCTTATGCTTTCAAGGTATATTAGTTATCCCTAGTGGTAGCTACCTCTTAGATATGAGCTAGGTGCTAGGAGTCATAAAAATTTACGAAAATGTGCCTTAAAAATATATATATCCAAAATAAATTGAGACAGGAAGTGTCTACCGCCATGTGAAATGCTCGGTAGGACCTGAGGTTGTCTTAGCACCTTGGGGCCGATGCCTTGGTTTCCATGGAGTGAACACTGATGTCTAAAAACTTCAGAAGAAGAACTTTGAGGAATCTATCGCCTTGATAGATGTTGGTAGGACTCGGGGGTACACTATGGGCCCTTGAGACCGATGCCCTCATCTTCATGGGGTACTCCTTAGGTCATAAAAGAAAGAAAAAGGGTCTGTCGCCCTTGAGATACTTAGCGGTCTTTAGATTCTCTTGGCGGAGGTCTCTTGGCCATTGCTTGGGTCTCTTTGGGATAGAACCTTAATCTTTATCACCTTCTACACACATTAAAAAAAAAAAAAAAAAAAAGAGAGTTCCAATCACCTTTGCTCATATTTAGGAGTAGGTATGCCACTTAGGAATAACTTACATACTTGTAGGACATTGAGACTGCGGTCATAACCGGCGGTGTACAAAGCACACTTGCCTTTGCATAGCATTATCTACCACTTAAGTCTCACTTTGACTAGTCTTTACTCACCTATTTTAGTACTCATTAAAACTTTAATCAGCCTTGCACTTGTATGCTCACGTGTGAAATCATCATTGCTGATTTTTCTTTTCTTTTCTTTTCTTTTCAATAAAAGACTTTAATGTATCAATTGTTTTTTTGTTGCAGCTCTTGCTACTACCGCGCTCGAGGACGTGCGCAAAATAGGAAGGGGGGAGTGTTGCATGACAAACGAAGATTAATACAAGGATGCAACAAAAAAGATACTTAGGGCTCTTGTAAAGAGTTCCACTTTGTAGATGAATGTGGGAGAGGGCTTGACAATAATCCCACATGGGAACTTTTGGGAGTTCTAGAATTTTTGTATAAAAGGTGGCCCATTTGAGAGCTAGAGCACTCTTTGGTCATTTGGTTGAGAGGCTCATAGAGAGAGCTTGCTCCATAGCTCCTTCTCATGTGCTCTCCCAAAGCTCTCCATCTCCATTCATGCTTTAATCTTGTACTCTCTACTCTCTACATTTTCAATGATATGAGGTTTTGGTCTACACACTTGCTAATCTAGATTTCTTAATGATGTTTTGATTTGTGAGTTGTGCATGTGATGAAGCTTGTGCATGAAATGATGTGTAGTTGAGTCTTGTGTGATAGCCCTTTGCATGTTAGGTTATTTGCATAAGTTGTATCTTTGTGCTTAAGTGTAGCCTAATCTTGATGCTTTGATAATGCTAGATTGATGTGTTGATTGTGTTAGATTGATTGCTTGAGTGTTGAGAAGGATTGAGTAGGACTAGAAGTCATTAGTATGTGGTTAACTCATCTTCTCCCATTCGGGATAGCCTCTATGCGCTAACCGGGTTGCATTCACGGATTGACAAGTGTGTGGGTTGGAGTGTAGCCTCCGCTATGCTATGATGTGTTCACCCCATGGAAACCAAGGCATCGGCCCCAAGGTGCTAAGACAACCTCAGGTCCTACCAAGCATTTCACATGGCGGTAGACACTTCCTGTCTCAATTTATTTTGGATATATATTTTTTAAGGCACATTTTCGTAAATTTTTATGACTCCTAGCACCTAGCTCATATCTAAGAGGTAGCTACCACTAGGGATAACTAATATACCTTGAAAGCATAAGAACTTGGCATATTCCCTTGGTATATATCCTACACTGTCTTTAGATAGAAATATCTTTTTCTAAGTCTTCTAAGACTCTAGAATTCACTCACCATATTTTAACAACTAATCAAAAACTTAAACCTGCCAATATTGTGTGAACATGCAAACCATATATTCGAAAGATAAGAGCACAAAAAGAAGTAGAGATTAAGAGTTGAATACACCTGTTGTAGTGCCCTGTTGATGTTGTTCGGTTGCATTGATGAATTGCTGCTTTTGTGCAGATTGCTCCTCCTTGATCTTGGTAGGCGTAGCATGTCTCCCCCCTTCCTAATTTGTGTGCATGGTAGGTGGACTATAGGGGCGTGTTTGATGCTCTTTTTAAGCTGAGATCTCTGCAAAAAGTTTTATTAACAAAAAGGAAAACAAAGGAATAAAATTTGTTAGTGGTGCCAATCACCGAATATAGCCGAGGGGAAAAAACCCAATGGGAGAAAAGTGCCCTGGCTTGTCGTTCTTATTGTGGAGTCGTTGAACTTACTCTTGCGCTGGTAGTGGGGATCATCGCAAAAAGAACATAATTCTTTAAAGGCATAAGGAACCACACTATTCAAACATTGATCGACCAAAGAGCTTCATTTGTAGTGTTAATGCCTTATCTTTGGTTTTAGGTATGTCCTTCTTGGGTGGGAATTTTATCATTTGTCTTGTAATTTGAGCAAGATAAGAGGATTTAGGCATTGAATTGCTAGAATCTATGCTCAAATGAGACTCATGTGAAGTTGGATGTGTCTTAGGTACACCAGTTGAGGGTGGAATTGTGTAACAAGGAGAATTTGGGACAACTGGTGACTCATTACATGTTTTAGGAAGATCAACACAAGTAGATTTGTAGGTGCTATCACAGCCACCTTTCCTTTCTTGAAGAGTTTGTGTTGATTTCTTTTGCACCCACTGATATGGAAAACCAAGGGTGGCTTTTGGACTCTTTCTGAAACACTCTTTTACCCCTAGCAAAGCATGGCATTTTGGAAGCCAAATTGCTGTTGCACCCTCATAATAGCCTTGTGCTTTGAGAACATGTTTTGGGACCCAACGAGTAACAATTCGAGGTTTAGGCTTGGAAATGATGTGCTGTTTAGGAGGCTTAGCAACTGGACTAGATGGTACAAGTTTGTACGCATCTTTGGGTAGCCACATTGATAATTCCTTCTTGCCCGGCCTTCTTTGAGCAGCAACTAGAGTAATTGGAACATGCCAGCCATGGCCCTCACTTGAGTACTCATCAATTATCCACATCATTTGTTTTGGAGCTACAAGAACAGATTTTGAAAGTGGGTTGTGTAGGGTAGAAACACCACCCTTTTGATCCATTTTGCTTTTGCCTTTCCTATCCCTTTCCAAATTTAGATCTACAAGAAGTAAATCATCTATGGATGGCTTTGAGGACTGGGCATAGGATGGTCCAGGCATGTCCAGCTCAATGAGCCAGTCATCTCTAGACTCCCTTGCTCTGGAAAGTTTTGATAAGTCTAAGAACTCGGTTTTAGAGAGCTCCCCTAATTTGTCTACCTTTTCTGGATGGTAGGTGACTTCGTAGCGAACACCATCTCCACCCATGTACATGTTACCCTGGTCATTGACTAGAGGTGCTCTATCAAGTTCTGAGAAAATGTCTGCGATCTTAACAAGATACCGTTGTTGTGGATCCCTAAAGATCTCAGCTCCTTGAGCATTTGTGTAGACATATTGGAGTCTCACATTGAGTGTTAACCCCATGGTGTCGGCTTCAAATGGATTAAAGGATCTTGAGGGTGTCCTATTTGGGGCTACGGGATGACTATTTGTCGGCCCTAGATTGTCCATGGACAATGAACTAGTTGTTCTGGAGGAAAGGGTATCGGATTGGGATTCAGAAAGGGTTTCAGCAATATCTGCCAAATTGCCTACCGATTGGGTCCCACTTTCCTGCGTAGGTACTCTCTAGAAGGTGCCCTAGGCCCTATGGCAGAATCTACAAGACGTCCCGACCGCAAGTGCATAAGGTCAAATTTTTTTGGTTTTTTATGTGTTTACTAAAAGGAGTATGTGTGGCGTAACTATCTATCCTATTTTTTTTAAATGATTTTTTTTAAATGATTTTATGTTTTTTATTTTTTATTTTTTTTTAAACTTACACAAAAATTATGAATCACACTAAAAAATACTAATTATGCGCAAAGTTACAAAAATTAAAAAAATGCAGGTTACACTAATTATGCAAAAAATTAAAAATGAAGAATTACAAAATATGCACAAAGGTAGACTCCTAAAAACACTTAATTTATAATTTTTTTTTAATATAAATTTTCTTTTGTTTTCTTTTGTTTTTTTCCTTTTGTTTTGTTTTGTTTTGTTTTTTTGTTTTTTTAAACTAATAAATTTCGTACCAAAATATGAATCTACTAATTATGCACGCAATTACAAAAATTCTAAAAAAAATAAAAAATGCAAGCTACTTTAATTTTGCAAAATTTTACAAAAATTTAAAAAATAAACAATGGATTCAAAATACAAAAATAAAAATTGTTTTTTCTTTTTTTTCTCTCCTTTAAAAAAAAATAAATTTATTGTTTTATGGTTTCTTTTTTCTTTTTTCTTTTTCTCTTTCCCTTTTTTTTTAAAATTTATTGTTTTATGGTTTTTTTTATTTCTTTTTTTTTCTTTCTTTTTATTTCTTTTTTTTTTAAGAAAAAATATTTTTTTGTTGTATTTTTTTGTTTTTGTTTTTTTAAACTAATAAATTTCGTACTAATTACACAAAATATGAATTACGCTAAAAATACTAAATATGCACACAATTTACAGAAATTCTCAAAAAAATGCAAGTTACTTTACTTATGCAAAATTAAGAAATGAAAATTGGACTCAAAATACGAAAAAAAAATAATTGTTTTCTTGTTTTTTTTTAAATTTTTTTATTCTTTTTTTTCTCTCCTTTTTTGCTTTTTCTCTCTCTTTTTTTTCTCTCCCTTTTTTTTTAAAATTTATTGTTTTATGGTTTTTTTATTTCTTTTTTTATTTTTTTCTTCAATTAACAAAGAAATAATCAAAAAAATTAACAATTTAAAAAATAAAAAAATAAAAAAAATAAAAAAAATAAAAATTCCACTAACCTTATCAGCTCGCTCCTCCGGATTTCTCGCTGCAGCCATGCGGGTCGACTTCAATGCCTCCACGACTACCGCCTTCTCTCCTCGCCGCCCCTCCTCCACATAGCCTTCTCTCCTTCGCTTTCTCTTCAACGGCCAGGCGCCTCCACAGTTTGGAGCCGCGGCCTCGGCCTTCTTGCACCTTCTACTGGTTGCAGCTTGGCCTTCTTCACGCAGCCTCCACGTCGACTCCAGGCTACTGCCCTTCACCGCCTTCCACGCTTCTTATGCTGCTGCGGACGCTGCCGTTGAGAAGCCCAAGCCCCTCGGCCCTCCTCTTTCTTCTTCGCTGGCCTGCCTTCCACTGCTGGCAGCCTTAGTCGCCTCCAGCTGCCAGCCACCAGTTGCGCCTTCTGTCTGCTAATACAGCAACTGCCTTCGCTTCTTCCGCTCTCCCTCAGCTGCCCGCCGCCTTCTACAGCTGCAGCTACCCTTTCACACCGGCTGTAGCAAAGCCTTTGCCTTCGTCGGCGGCCAGCACTTCCTTCCACGCCACCTCTTTGGACGGACCCCTTCTTTTCCACGCGGCCGCCCTGCAGCCTTCGTTTGTTTGTTTTTTTTTTTTTTTTAAATTTACTTTTGGCCTTCAGGCGGCCACTTCAGGGAATCAGCCGCTTTGAGCCTGCTGACGCCTTCGCTTTCTTCTTCTTCTTCTTCTTCTTCTTCTTCTTCTTCTTTTTTTACAGCCAGGCAGAGCCAGCCACCTTCTACAGCTACACCGGCCTCTCCTCACGCTCTCCAACAGCGGACTCCTACTGTGCCTTTTAAAAATATATAACAAAAATAAAAAATAAAATTTACAACCTCTCTCTTTTCTTTTCTTTTTTTCTTTCTCCCTTCTCTTTCCCTCTCTCCTCTCTTAGTTAAGCGGACTTCTCACTTGGACGCCTATGGAGCTTGCATAAGCTATGGAAGAGCTTAGCAACACACCTTTTTTATTTTTATTTTTATTTTTACTACTAATTACATGTTAGCGAGAAAAGCTTGAAAGCATGAAATGACAAAAAAAACAATGAATGTAAGCATAATGACGGTACTTGAAAAGCAATAAAAGCAATAAAACAATGTGGGAGAAACCTCAACCGCTCAATGGAGTTTTAATTTTTTTGCTTCTAATCAAACAATAGAAAACACACAAGGCGCCCTTGAGATCACACACTCAATGCCCTTGCAAACTCTACTCTAATCTACCCTAATCCACGATTTTGCAATCAATGGAGCACTTAGTAAGAAGTAATGGTTAACATCCTTCACTAACTTAGGTGTGCGTTCCCCGGCAGCGGCGCCATTGTTTGGGACATCATAGCATAGCGGAGGCTACACTCCAACCCACACACTTGTCAATCCGTGAATGCAACCCGGTTAGCGCATAGAGGCTATCCCGAATGGGAGAAGATGAGTTAACCACATACTAATGACTTCTAGTCCTACTCAATCCTTCTCAACACTCAAGCAATCAATCTAACACAATCAACACATCAATCTAACACAATCAAAGCATCAAGATTAGGCTACACTTAAGCACAAAAATGTAACTTATGCAAAGAACCTAACATGCAAAGAGCTATCACACAAGCCTCAACTACACATCATTTCATGCACAAGCTTCATCACATGCACAACTCACAAATCAAAACATCATTAAGAAATCTAGATTAGCAAGTGTGTAGACCAAAACCTCATATCATTGAAAATGTAGAGAATAGAGAGTACAAGATTGAAGCATGAATGGAGATGGAGAGCTTTGGGAGAGCACATGAGAAGGAGCTATGGAGCAAGCTCTCTCTATGAGCCTCTCAACCAAATGACCAAAGAGTGCTCTAGCTCTCAAATGGGCCACCTTTTATACAAAAATTCTAGAACTCCCAAAAGTTCCCATGTGGGATTATTGTCAAGCCCTCTCCCACATTCATCTACAAAGTGGAACTCTTTACAAGAGCCCTAAGTATCTTTTTTGTTGCATCCTTGTATTAATCTTCGTTTGTCATGCAACAGTGCAAAGGGGGCTGAAGGTGCAGAGGAGGCTAAAAGCGCGAAGGAGGCCAAAGAGGCGGGGGAAGCTACTGAAAGTGCAGAGCAGGTTAAAGGTGCAGAGGAGGCTGAAGGTGTAGAGTTGCCTAAAGGCACGGATGATACAAAAGGTGTGGGGAAGGACAGAGCTGCAGAGGAGACACCTGATGCAACGCCCTTAGAAACAGGTGATAGCAATGATTCAGCCACCCTCTTCGAGCTCTTCGCTACTATGAAATGTAGAAAGCGCCCCGTTGGTCGTGGTCTCAAGCCGCAAGCCTGCAAAAATTAGCTGATGTTACAGCATTTTGTACTTGCTTCTGGACTAATTTGAAATACCAGCCCATTTTGCTTTTGTCGATGCGTTTTGTGTCATGCCGCTCTACTCTTGAAAGGTGTCCATGTGTTTGTAAACTGTCATGTCCTACTGTCACTGTTTTGTAACCTTTTATTGGTGCCCAATGTCTAACTTTGCTTTTGCGAAAAGGCTGTGTTCTTCTACTCATATAGTTTAGTGGTACTACAATAGGGGACCATTGGTGGCTAGATGAACAAACACCGGATACATCAATGCCGATAGATGTAATGGCAAGCAATAGGCACCTTGTTGTTTTGGATGTCAATGGAGTGCTACTGAAGGATTATGTTGAAGCACCCAAGGATTTGTGGCAGCTCCCGTTCCCAGATGGAATTAGGCCCCGAGGTGTGCAAGTGTCTCAATACAAATATTGTGTCGTCAGACCTGGTGCGGAGGACTTCATCATCAACTTGAGGAAGCGATGCGACGTGATGCTATGGTGGTCATGTAGCCAAAGGAAGAACTTGATGGCCATAATGAATGCTTGCTTCCCTCGGTTGATGAAGATGAAAGGCCTCTTTTTAGGTATTTATCCCTTAACTTTCACAACTGGTTTTATTGATTTTGATATTGTTAGGCTAGCTTTGCTACTGTTCTGTACACAATCTGGTACTATTTGGTAGTTTGGTACTTTTGGCACTGCTAACACAATTTGGTACTTTTTGGAACTTTGGTACTCTGGTGCTATGCTGCTTTGGACTATGTTTGTTCATGTGTACACAATTTGGCACTGTTTTGTACATAATTTGGTACTCTTTGGTTATCTTTGGTACTTTGGTACTCTGATGCTATGGTAGTTTGAAACTGTGTTTTTTACTTTGTACACAATTTGGTACTGTTTGGTGCTTTGATACTATGGTACTTGGTTCTGTGCTTGGTAACATTTGTGTACACAATTTTATAATGTTTGGTACTTTGGTTATTTGGCACTTTGGTACTGTGTTGTACCAAGTTTGGTACCTTTTCACTGTTATGTACTGTTTGTTAGCTTTGGTACTCTTATTTGTGCTGCTATTCTAATTGCTTGGTTTACCTGTTATTACAGATATTTTTGACCAGTCTCATTGTGAGAGGTGGGCTACCAAACTCAGAGATGTGCCAGTCCTTGCAAAGGAGTTCGGTAACAAGCCTATTTTTCTGAAGCTCCTAAGAAAAGTGTGGCGCAAGTATCCGCATTTCAATGAAACGAACACCCTCCTTGTGGACGACACGAGATACAAGTCCTTGAAGAATGATTACGACTCGTGCTGCTGCATCCGGTCATATGAGCCTAAGTATTATGACCCCGACAAGCCGAAGTATCTTATGGATGTCATTTTCCCGTGGATCTCCGGGTGGCTAGCTGATAAGTTCCCCACTGCTTATAGCCACCGGAATCCCTTGTTTGATGTTGAGGATGACATTTCCTCGTTCGTTGCCAACTACTTTGTATCTATGGAGGGGTATTCGTACCGCTTTGACCCCCCTGATGTGTAAAAGATTCTGTATGCTTGTACATTGCCTTTGGCATTTAATGATAATTATCTTTTTGTACATGTACTTTTTTTGGCTACTGCTTTTGTACTTTTCTGTTACTACTTGGTGACAAGCGTGACTTTGGAGTTAGTGACAAGTGGGAGTTGCCAGGTGAGTAGTCCTGTTCATGGCTGGATGAGAGGAAGGTAGAGGATGACAGGAAGCAAGGGAGAGAGATGATGAGAGCAAGGGAGGGGAGGATGAGTGAGAGAAAGTGGATAGTTATTGCATAGTACCAGAAAGGCTACTTATTACCACCGTATTGTTGGGCTTTATAACTCCGGCTGCAAAAAAACTGTACACAGCAATCAGCTAAAACTATTAGCACAGTACTTACCATATTTTGGTTCTACAAATTTGCTGGCATATTACCACCAAAGACTGGTACTGTATAAGACAACAGTAACTAAATGATTGTACATGTAGCAGATAGCACCAAATTTTGGTACTGCAGTACTATAGAGTAACAAATTTGGTGCCACAACAGTCAGGTGAAAACAAAAAGGAACAGTACCAAAATTTGGTATTGCAAAAACACAGCAGAGCTAAAAACAATAAAGCACAGTACCAAATTGATAACACAGCAATAGCATTAGACAGTACTGATCACAAGTAAGATTCTAATCAAGAGAATTAGACAGTACTGATCACAAGCAAGATTCTATTCAAGAGAATTACAACTGTTGCTAGTGGTTAGAATTGTAGTTGGGGTAAACACTGTATGGCTCCCGTCCTGGTCACTTCCGTCTTCATATGGCATACTGTTGTAGATATTTTCATATATCTCTGAGGATAGTTTAAAGTGGTGATGGAGGCCAGGAATAGCCTCCATGGGGAACCGTATGGCTCTAACAAGATGCGAGTAGATCATCACCGGTGGTGTCTGATCTAATAGGGTATAGGTATCAACTTTGCCCTCAACCTGGGCATAGTACAAGCCCTCAACTAGCAATCCACCTCTTACGATCTTGTTATGCCAAAGGTCCTTCAGTACTCTTGGTGCTACATAAACGGTTTTTGTGCACTTAAGAAGATAGAAGTCCTTCTCCTTGGCTGCGTTCACTGCAAAGTTATCCCCAATGGACAATAATTGGCTCAACACCTCAGGGTCTCCATACATAGGCATGCTTAAATCCTCACTCACATGGGAGGAAAACAAATCATTGTAGTTCTCCTCATCATCGTCGTCCTCATCACTATTTGTAGGTTGTACTAACTCTGTCAATGGCTCGATGGAGACATATTTCCATTCTTCAATGTGCTGTTTATTATTGCATCTCCTCCACTGCCCATTCACACATGGATCACTGAAGCATGACAGCGTACGAAAACGCACATCACATGGATTGTGCGTTGAGTAGCCGTCAACACAATGGAATGAGCGAGAGCCTGCAATTGGTTTACAGTTCCACAATGGAAAACGCAACACATCATTCGGTGAAACCAACCAGAACACCCTCCTTGTGCTGGCACTTCCACCTTCCGTTGTTGTCGGCTGAAACCTCGCGTTCAAAAAATTGACCACATCAGCCGCACACTTCATGGGCCAGCCACCATCGGGTTTTATCTCTTCGTGCAGCTCTTCGTGCATCAGGGTTCTCTTGATAATAGCACCTGCACCATCATGCTCTCCTTTTCCATGCCCTGAAGCAAAGAAGTTATGCATCATAAGCAATCCTGTCAACTGATAATACCTGGCTACGAAATAGTGTGGTCTTCATGCCTTGAACTGTGAAGCGGCACCATCTGACCATACCCAATGATAACGCAAACAGTGTCCTTGCTGTTTCATCCAGTTGTCATGCAGCATAAAACAATGCTAAACAAAGAGCATGTCATGGAGCTTATCATCTGATATGTAAAAATGCATAGTCTTCTCAATAGCTCCTACTGAATTTCTGATATAAGAGATGTGTACTAGTATTGTTACCTGTGTTGACCACCAATGCATGGACTGGATCTCATTTTGCACTTTAAAGCTGTAATTCTCTGCAAAATCAACAACAGATACCACAACATCTCTGGGAAACTTAAGCAAGCAGTCTTTGAATTGTTGGGCCTGCCACCTAAACATAAAGTTGTGCTTAACGAAGCTTTTCAGATGATCTGAAAAGAGATGAATGAAAGTTGCACTTTTCATCCTTTCCACGACCAAGTCCTTTCGCTTCTTCTCTTTTCCATCACCATTAACCTGTCCAGTGCCCACATCCTGGAATATCTTAACAGTCACCTCCTTGCTATCTGTTGCAATCTCGGCCCAGGGGCAGAATGACAACTTTCGTACACCGCATTTGGGGCACTCTCCAAGCAAGCATCTCTTTGCATGATATTCACGATCCTTAGGGCGAGGGCACAATATAAAATCCAGCAAGTTACTTATGTGTTGAAAAACAGCCTGGTTTGCAGAACATCACTATGTGTACCACAAATGGAGCATGTACATGGATGTTCTTTGCCGTGATGCCCAAACTTGTTCTGGCGCATTTGATTGAAAGCATCCTTGAAGTATACCATCTGGATATGGTAAATACAGTAGCAAGTATAGCGCTCTTTCAATCTTCGAACAAAAAATGGCTTGAGTGTCTCAAAGGACCTAAGTGACAACTTCACCGCCCGCAGGATACATGCTCTTGAATCTTTTGTAGAGCTCCACCTTTAAACGAAAAATGATCCACGTTAGAGCTCAGAATACTATCAAACAAGAGTAAAGCACCAAAGCTGTTTACAGTACAAAATTTGGTACTATAAACCACCAACTCATTCTAAAGTACCAAATTTGGCACTGTAGTGCCAGATATCAGACTATAGTCCCAAATTTGATGCAAAAAAGCACCATATTAGGCTCTATTTATTACCAGGCGGACCATAGTACCCAATTGGATACTTTTCTACATTAAGCATGGTACCAAATTGGATCATAGTAACAAATTGGGTGCTTTTGTGAATACAAAAAAGCACCAAATTTGGTTCTATGTACCAAGCTGGAACCATAGTACCCAATTTGGTACTGTTTTACATACTGCATATTACCAAAATGGATCCATAGTGGCAAATTGGGTACTTTTTTGGATACAAAAAAGCGTCAAAATTGGTACTATGCATCCAGTTTGGTACTTTTCTGTATTCACTAAAAGCACCCAATCTGTTTCCAAAACCCAATTTGGTATAATACTACCAAGTGTGAGTGGTGCCCAAAAACACCAAATTGGATTTGTGGAACCCCTTAGGTACTATGCAGGCACACTTAAAGCACCCTACATAGTACCAAACTTGATCCATAGTACCAAATTGGCTATTTCTCTGTATACTTCACGGTACCATAATTGGAAGCTTAGTACAAAATTGGATACAAAGAGCGCCATAATTGGTACTATGCATCTAGTTTGGTACTTTTCAGTATCCTCTAAAAGCACCAAATCTGTTTCCAAAACCCATTTTGGTATTATACTACCAAGTGTAAGTGGTGCCCAAAAAAACCAAATTGGAGCTCTGGAACACCTTAGGTACTAACTAGGCACACTTAAAGCACCCTGCATAGTACCGAACTTGATCCATAGTACCAAATTGGCTATTTCTCTTTATACTTTACAGTACCATAATTGGATGCTTAGTACAAAATTGGATACTTTTCTGGATATAAAACGCTCCAAAATTGGTACTATGCATCCATTTGGTACTTTGCAAGATACATTGAAAGCACCAAATCTGTCTCCAAAACCTAATTTGGTATTACACTACCAAGTGTGAGTGCTTCTCAAAAGTGCCAAATTGAGACTGTGCTTCCTTACTCTTGGACATTGCAACCAAAAGTTGTACCGTGAATCCTGTTGGGTACAATGCAAAATTCAGAGAAGTGCCAAATTTGGTCCTATGGAGGTGGAATTGGTACCTACAATGATACTATTATGGAGCTGGGAATTCAAACAATGGTAAGTACTTGGATCTGGGAATTGGTACCTACAATGATTGCAGTACCAAATTGGTACTTATGGCCTAGAGTGATTGCTGGTAAAAAACTACCAGTTTGGTAGTACTGAACAGCCAAGCTTTCAGTGCTGCCCAAAGACTACAAATTTTAAACTATTCCAACAGAAATCAAGGCCACCATGGATTGCATTGTAGCAAAAACATATTACCTGAGAGTCATCTAGAAGATGAATTGGATGTTTGATGACACATTTTGCCTCGATCCTCTGCTTACAAATATCCTTTTTGTTTGGTGAAACTCTCGTCTCAGATTTCCAAAAAGCGGTCACCAAATCTATAGTTTCACTTGTGATACTTGTATACAAAGACAATTGTCTCTGTTGACAAGCACTAAGTGGCAACACTTCATTCTCATCTTCGTTTCCAGTCGACTGCTTGCTGCTATCGCTATATTCCGTCGATGAACACCCAAGACAGCAGCAATTTTGGACTGGTTCACTGACATTGTTCTCTAATCACCATTGTTCAGTATCATCATCAAAGAGGCTCCCTTTTCAAACAGCTCACTTGCAGAGTGAGGTACTTTCAATTGAGTCAATGTGTTGCGAACGTTGGAAAGAAGACTCGATTGCACATCCGAACTCCTCAACTTGGAAAACGGCTGATGATGCATGAGCTGCTCTAGAATTTCTTGTTGTTCTACTGTTGTTAGTCCTTGGGTCTGTCGACACCAACATCTAGCCATGGCTTTGCATATATTGTTCCTTGACCTGGTTCTTGAAAGGCTACCTTTCTTAGCAGGGTTGCGCTCCTTGCATCGTTGCTCACGCTTCTTTTGCGCCCAATAGCCCCGGAGAAATTCTTGGTTGCTGACAGGTTCGTGAGCAGCTTGGGTTTCATGTTGATAGTATCCTCTGTAAATGCAGGTATCCCTGGCTCAAGGTTAGTGAAGGGATCACACTCAACCTCCAGCATCGTCTCTGTAAATATGGTGACGGCCCCTGAGCTGCCATGTTTACACAAAGAGAGAGAGGGCTATGGTGTTCCGCAGGGAATAGAGGATGTGCAGGAGAGAGGTCTGAGAGAGAGAGAGAGAGAGAGAGAGAGAGAGAGAGAGAGGGGAGGTCTGAGAGAGAGAGAGAGGGAGAGAGAGAAATCTGCTTCCTTGCATTCCACCCACGTCTCCACCCACGTCTATCTGTTATGGGACGTTTCAAAAAAAGACTAAAGTATAACACCTCAGGGAATTTTCATAGCTTAATATTTCTCCTTTATTTCCTTTTTGCCCTCTTTTTCTTTACTCTTGTTCTACCAAGCCTAGGTGGTGTCAAGGACAACCAATTTTGTACCACCATCCCTTGCTTTCACCCTTTTAAACATTCTCCAAAAGGAGACCTGTGTGCCTAATGATCCTTTACAAGTTGCAATAGTCAATAGCTCCCTAATATGGGGATCATAAACATGTGTCCCCATTGTATTCTAACCCTTGACCTGATGCACATGGTCAAAGTGGATCTATTGCTCTTCTAGAGACTCGCCCTTTCGCGTCCTATTCACTAGATTGACTCGTAAGCTTGGCCCTACAATTGACATTTTAAATATGTGCGGCATGCTATCTTATAGAAAGTGTGTTGTAGCGGCCGTATTTGATGTGCAATGTGCATGGTATGATGATCTTCTAGATTAGGATAGAGGTTTGCTATTGTAATGGCTCATTGTTGGTAGTGAGCACCTTTTGTATCCCAGGCTAGGGACATGGTGAGGATGGACTACCAATATCCCTCTTCCAGCGACACACTAAGAACAGGCAGCAGCAACAGCTTCGCGAGGTCACATAGCTGGCCTAAAAGACGTATGATCAGGCTCTATCATGATCATTTATAAGTGATGCTCTATAGCAAGGTATTAATGAGAGATTGATTGATATTCCTGATTGCTCCTAATTCAAAACATGTACATATGAGGCTCCAGTGAGCCATCCCAGCTGGGCTTTTTTGTATGCATAGTGTACTCGTTTGGTCTGATAGACCATCTTGGCCTGCATCTTTTCTTAATGTATCACCGTTTTGCAATGAAAATAACTATGTGTGGGTTTATTGCTACCATATATTGTGTATCATATAGCTATGCTCCTCTTTACATTATAAAATGCAAAGGCAATATTGTTACTTATCCATTATTTTTCAAGTCTCATCTATACTATATAAACGAGCTTCTATCAATATGAACACGTGTGTTGAAAGAAAAGAATTTCTAAGATTAGATAAATGTTGATATTTGAAAAGGTGCAATTACATGATTCGCAAGCTCAGAAGCGGCAGCTCTTCCTTGGCACGGGCTTGGTGCGCGATCTTGATGTCATCTTCCAACATCTAGGTGCTGTTGGGGCTGGGCATCGCCGGCCTTATTCTCCTCACGCGCTCTCGCAACAAGAAGCAAATCAGCAAGGACGGAGCTTTTATCAAGTACCTGGAGCTCCTATCCCCACGTCAACCTACCCCTCCCATCGCTCTCCATCCCCTTAAGCAACCTCGCCTTCGCTATCAAAGACATGTAAGCGCTCTTCCATCTCCTCTTCTCAGTCCTATATGTAAAGGTGACTTTTTTACTCATCAACATAGCCCTAGTCTAGGGTTTCACTTTTGCTTTGGAATGCATGCTTTTTCATTTCTCTGCATTCAAAGAAAAAGCACCTCGAAAATGAGGTCTTCGACAAAGCTCTTCTTACTATTCATTAGGATTTCACCTTTGTGCTCGCAAAGGCTATGCTTTTCCATTTCCAAACAATGTTCTCATGACACATATGTTAGGATTTTGCCTACATGGTGAAAGATGCATGCATTTTAATCTACATAATGTTAGGCTAGGGATTCAAAAAACTATGTGTTCCTTAGACAGTTAGGTCACGATTCTGCCTATGTGCAAGGTTTTCAACATATGTGTAGAAACACATATTTTTATATGCATAAAGTTTAGGCCAAGGTTAGCAAAAGACATGCTTTTCCGTTTTCCAATCACACCCTCAGGCAGCTAGGTAAGGAATTTTCCCCTATGGTGAAAGGCATGTACGTTGTAGTATGTATGATTGCAGAAATGGGTGGAGGAAAGAAGCTGAAAACATGAACTATAGGACCAAAATTGAGGAAAGTTCAAGAGTATGGTACACCCTGCAAAGATGGTACTATGAACTGGTGGCTACAACAAAAGGATTTGACTATCGTTTGCATGAGTAAAACACAAAATCAAAGAGTTTGAAGCTGGTGACCTCACGGCGCATGTCTTGGATAAAAGGAATTGAATTATAAAGGAAGAATATAGTAGTATATAGTATATACATTCCCAAAGTCAGATCTTGCGCTTGGGTGGGAAACCCATTTTGAAGAACCGGTTTCCACAAGAGGCACTCTAGCAGTAACCAGTTGCAATTGAGGAGGTGGTAAAACTTCCATGAATGTGAAGCTTAGAAAAGTGCAGCCAATAGCCTATTGCTTGTGCATGCCAATACATCCAGGGCTCTCATGGAAATTGGCCCAAAGATTCCTTACTAACCAAACAATATGGCTATATATATATATATATATATATATATATATATATATATATATTATAAAGGAAGAGTTTCATGAGGCAATTTGGAGGTTGTAGGAGAGATAGCTCCTATTACTCTAGGAATTTGAAAAATATCAAGCTAGATGTTATATACGTGATTCAAAAAGGTGTAAGCACCCTTCTCCAAGCAGTTACATCTTACTCCATGCAAATCTTCTTCGTGGTCAAAGTAGCATGCCGATGGCGAGGGAAACATTGCGTCTTAGAAACCTGATGATCCCCCCTGTGCGGAGAAAGAAAGAGAGGCCGATGAATGTCAACAAAAGGATCAACACAGAGATGGTTATGGCAATGGTGATGGTGGCGAAACTGATCATCAGAAAGGTAATGTCTCTACAAGGGCAGAAGAACGACAGAATCAACAAAAACTGGAGGTAGAGCTTCACTCTAGCCAAGCGGGCATTACCTAGGACATTGTCACCACTGAGCCTGAGAAGAAGCACGTTAGCAACTTGATAGCACAGGGTCCCCAAACCGTAAATGGACTGCTTGATGATGCATCGGCCTTCTCAGGTGAAAAAAAAGAAGGATAGAGTTCAGCCAAGCTTTCCAAGCCTGCGACGTGGCAGAGTCTTGAACCTAAAGCTAGGGTTTCCTTAGAATCATAGTTTGTCATGGAAGCTGCCTCCTGGCCTACCGTGGTAGAAGCTCGCAACACAAATCTCATAGAGACTTGAAAATCTACTTCCAGCAAAGAAGAATCCTCCATACCATCACCACCTACTGTAAGGAAGATTTCTATGAGCCAGGTATTCCTCTTTCCCCTACACAATGAAGAATCCTCCATACCATCACCACCTACTGTAAGGAAGATTTCTATGAGCCAGGTATTCCTCTTTCCCCTACACAATGAAGTTTCATTGTCTGCACCGCATGATAGCTTTGAAAGCTTGGAATTGCATTCTTGACAGGTTTTACTTTCTTTCTTTATGTCTTTTGTTCCCTTGTGAGATGAGGTTTTGGTAACTTTTTTATTCATCTATGTATCAAAGCTTGCAAACCCTTACCGCACCCTTATGTGCTGCAAATTTGCAGAGATTCTCAACTAAAACTCTAAGGCATTCAAGTGCTCATGTGAATAGAAACTCCCATCGGAGATAGAACATGCCACTAGTAATAATAATAATGCATCGTTTCTTACTCTGTTAGCGTACCATGCATCGACACACCATACTAGAACGTTTATTGAAGGTGCTCTTGTGTATATAAAAGATGCCATTATTTGCAGTACGTTGTTGTCTTTTGATTAATTATAAGGTGGATGTGACACCTTCCTTACCTTAGCCATATATAATGGTAAGTGTGAATCAATGAGAAGCCTCTAGAATTATCTAAAGAGAATGCTACTCTAGGAGAGAGAGAAAGGCATTTAAAGACTAGATTTGGATGTAAGGAAAGTCACGTATTAGCTTTCAATAAGTGTGATAGACACTACAATAGAGCATATAGAGGATGCCCAAAGTCCAGTGTTTACATGGTAAAGCCTGGTGAAGATGTTCTAGATAAATACAAAGGCAAGTAAGTTATAGCTATAGCAAGAGCTCCATATAATGGAGAAGAAGAACATGTCTCCATTAATGAGTATGTGTTGAAGATCAAGGATATTATTAAATCCCTTTGATCTATTAATATCTCATTAGAAAAGGTGATGACTTGGTGAGCATCTGTTTGAATGGGCCTAGCAAAGAATACAAGCCATTCAAAACCTCTATTATTGTAAGAGAGAATGTTCCTATTTTTTGGGATTTGGTGTCTATGTTAAACCATAGAAGATAGCTTTTTGGGTGAAGACTCTTCCTCCCAAAGCAACAACACCTTAGAATAAGCCTTCTACTCAAATTCAGATAGAGGTAGAGGTCATGGTCGAGGCTGAGGTGATGGTTGTTTTGGAAATCAAAATTATGGATAGCAGAGGTAAACACACATGTAAAAGAGGCCAATCTCGAGGCAGAATGTTTACTTTGGATATAACCATGCCTGAAGTGAAAATTGCTATGTTGTGGTGTATATAGATATCTGGCACAAACATATTAGTCATGTGAATGAGAAGGGGGGATTGAGGTGTTGTGGCCAATATAGATATCTAGTGTACAAACATATTGGTCATGTGAATGGCAAGCGGGGGATTGAGGTATTGTGGCCAATATAGATATCTAGTATAAACATATTGGTCATGTGAATGAGTAGCAATTGAATATGTGAAATTCTATACATTTGCCAAAATTTAAGGTGGATGGAATGCATAAAGTATGTGAAGCATGTCAGTTTAGAAAAAAAACAAAAGTTTATTTCCACACATTGATAGGAATGTAAGTAAGAGAGCACTTGATGTGGTGCACTCAGATGTATGGAGGTCGATAAAGACAACATCAATGGGAGGATGTCATTACTATGTATTTTTAATTAATGTGACCACACATGGAAGGTGTGGAAGAGAAGTGAAGTGTTTACTCACTTTCCAAATTTTATAATGTTGGTCAAAAAAGCAAATAGGTTTGTAGGTTAAGTGCTTAAGGTGTCAGATGAAGGGCAATTAAGTTCAGTGAGTACTTGAGAAAGCATGGAATTCAGAGGTAGTTCATATGCATGTGCACTCTGTAAAAAAATTAAGTTGTTGAGATGAAGAATAGGCACATCATTTAGAGATTTCTCGTGTATTGATGGGGTTGAGAAGAACACACAATGGTCTAGTATGCATGGTGTGACTCTAGAGGAGAAGTATACTGGAAGAAAACTAGATTTATCACACTTGAAAGTGTTTTAATGCATTATATATTTACACATTCCTCATGAGCTACATAGTAATTTGGATTCAAAGGCTGAAAATGTGTGCTCATTGGTTACTCCCTTGATGAAAAGGGGTACATATGTTATAACCATATCATAGGCAAGACGATGGTAGGTAGGGATGTTGTCTTTGATGAGATAAGAAGTTGGTATGATGTTGTAAAAGACTTGATTGGGGGCTGATGCACAGGAGCAGGTGGTTGCATAAAATACATGTCAACAACAATCATAGTCATTGAGTGGACCGAGAGAGTCTTCTTGTAATGGGTCTGTTGATAGACCATCGAGTGGCAAGCTATGTCAAAAAATCAATCATGCAAGTTCAGCAAGTGCATCACATAACGCTAAAGAGAAGGTTGATGAGTCTCTTGGTATGCTTGACATTTTAGCAAGGCATTCATATTTTGATGAAAAGTCTAGTGGATCAAAGCAAATTCTTGATGAGGAGTTTAGGATTCTAGCTATTAGGACACCTAGTGCAAGGAAGGCTAAGGTAGCTTTAAGGACACCAAGGATAGATCTAGGACTATGCAAGTCAAGTAGGGTCAAAAACCCTGTTTTGTTGATTCATTTCACATGCTCATATCTATTTATAGAATACAAGAGGATTCTTATTTTTTATATAAGATTTCTTTACGCATCTATTTATGCATGAATTCCATTTTAAGGAGAATAACACTTTCGAATAAAAATCAATCTTTTTTGTATCTTCCTATGCATAAATTCAAAATGGATGAAAATAACTCTTTTGAACTAAAAATAGATTTTTTTTATGCATCTTTTTATGCATAAAATCAAAATTGATGAGAATAACACTTTTGGATTAAAATAAATTCTTTATGCATCTTTCTATGTATGAATCCAATTTAGTAGGAATTACACTTTTAAAATAAAAGAATTTCTCTTATGCATCTAAATTATGCATAAAATTATTTATGATCAAACTCACACTTTTAATATATATAAAAATATCTTTTATGCATATGTTTATGCATATAAATTATTTATGATGAAAATCACTCTTTTAATATAAAAGAATTTCTTTTATGCATCAAATTTATGCATAAAATCATTTATGATGAAAATCACACTTTTAATATAAAAAAATCTTTTATGCATAAAAATTATTTATGATAAAAGTAACACTTTTATAATAAATTAAATTTTTTTTTATGCATGAAAATTAAATATGATAAAAGTAACACTTTTATACTAAAAATAAATTTCTTTTATGCATCTCTTATGCATGAAAATCAAATATGATAAAAGTAACACTTTTATAATAAAAATATTCTTTTATGCATGAAAATCAAATATGACAAAAGTAACTTTTATAATAAAAATAAATTTCTTTTATGCATCTCTTATGCATGAAAATTAAATATGGTAAAAATAACACTTTTATAATAAAAATAAATTTCTTTTATGCATTCTCTTATGCATAAAAATCAATAATGATAAAAGTAATACTTTTATAATAAAAATAATTTTTTTTATGCATCCTCTTATGCATAAAAATCAATAATGATAAAAGTAACACTTTTATAATAAAAAATTTATCAATAAGTATCTTTCATAGAATTTAATTCTATTGAAAATCGTTCTTTTATAAAAATTAATCAATATATATCTTTTTATGCATGAATAAAAATGACACTTTTAGAATACTCTAACGATGGAGATTACTCTTTTTTATTAATAAAAGATGAATTTTATTTCATAATTTTTTAGAAAATTTTACCATAATCTCCTTTGTATGGCTGATCATTTGCAATTTACAGAAGACAAAAATCATAAAAAATCATTAAAAATCATAAAATGAATGGAAAAGAGAAGAATCTTCAACTTACTAATGAATTTGAGAGCTTTCCTTTGGCTTGATGGTTTGAGGGTTCTACTCTTGTTTGAAACAAGGAAGGTCAAAAACTAATGAATTATGAGCAAAATTCACTGTTTTTGGCACTTGGGAGAGGCAGGGTAACAGTGCAAAAACACTATTGAGTTTCAACAAAGGGGAAGGGTTCTATTTATAGGAAAAAGTGAGCTTCTAACCAAGCCAACTGATTTTAGAATTTTTCAGATCAGTTTGGTCAATTTTTGATCATTTTTGGGTCAATTTTGCTCACTTTTTGGATCTAGTTGAAACAAGAGAGAGGAGAGATAAAAATATCTCATTATTTGGGAGTTTAAAACTTATTCAATCATGTGAAATAGGTGCCTTCTTCATGAAAGGAACTCTCCCATACTAAGGTGTCAAAATGCATCATTTCACCTAAATATCTCTCTTTTTTAACTGGTAACCTTGTCCTTAGTCAACTCTTCATCTTATGTGAGTATTTCTCATTTTGGGAGATTTTTCTTTTATTCTTCTATTTATCTTCTCCCTACAGTTGGATGAATCTTATTGGTCTCCATAGGAACCTTAATTTAAAATTTTGTGAAAAAATCTTCACCCCTAAAGGATAATGCCTCTTGAACAGATTATACTTAATTTCTAATGCACCTTCTGAAAATATTTTTGAACTTCTGTTTCAGGGAAACTTATTTTAATAAGATGAGATATTTTTCTATCCAAAAATATTTAAAAACTGAATTACCACTCTTTAGAAGATTTTCTCTCTCTAGGCTAAAACTGGTAGAAACAAGATCTTTTATATTTCTGAAGAGGGATTTGATTTACAGGGGAAGATGCTGGACATCTTGAAAGGTTGGGGAGGAATCTTACATTCTACCCCAGTTAGAAAATGCGAGATGTCCTCATCTCGCAAGTGGAGTATGATCTCTTTCATCTTCTTCTTCTTCTTCAATCACTTCCAGTGTTACTGCCTTGAAGTGGACGGTCGATTTGGGAACAACTCTCTTTGACTTTTCATATTCTGAGGTGAAGGTCTTGCATTACTTTGGATTGAAACTGCAGGTTGGATAGAGGGCCTATCTCTGGGATTTCCTTGATTTTGGCAAATAGAATCCTGATTACTCTGGACGGAAGAGGCGGGAGTCTGGAATCTTGATCCCTTATTTTCCTGCCCTAAAAACCTCGATCCAAAAGGAGTTGGGTAATTCATACTGCGATGTCCAAATCCTTGACAGTTATAGCATTTCACTCTCTTGTTTAAGGGTGGAACTTCTGAAGTTGAAATCTAGGGGATTGAGTTTTGGGAAAAGGACATTTCTTCCATTCTGGAACTTTCCATGTCCTGGGTTTGTTGACCCTAATATCTCTTAGGCGGAGGAAGGTTGGAATCATCTTCTGGGAAAAAAAACCTTTTGAAAGGTGATGGTGCTGGCTTTGGCAGGACTTTGACATCAAAGGCTTTGGCGAAATCCTTCGCCATCCGAACTGCTTCGGCCATGGAAATAGGTTTAGCATTCTTGACTAAAGTATCCAATGGCTCGTTCATTCCCCGAATGAACCTGGCCATCAGTAATTCTTCATCCAATTGAGGAAAATATTTAAGGAGAAGGGCAAAAGCCTGATGGTACTCTTCAATTGTCCGGCTTTCTTGCTTTAGTTCCAAGAACTCATTCATCTTAGTTTCAAGAAAGCCTGAGGGACAAAACCTCTTTCTGAGGTAAGCCTTAAAATCGGTCTAGGTTTGGGTATTTCGATCAAGACGGTTTATCTCACAGTGGTTTCTCCATGCCACTCTAGCTGTCTCCACTATCTTTAGCCTTACAAGAGCCATTTTGCTCTTCTCATTGTACCCGGTGACATCGAAGTATTCTTCCATTGATTCGATCCACTTCTCCACAGCCTCGCCCAAGTTTTTTTCTTCACCCTTGAAAGGTCCAGGTTGTAAACTATGAAGAGTTTTATAAACATCCAGGTCGAGCTCTTCTTCATCGAGTTGGGGGTTAACATTTCTACCACGACGACCTCGATCCATGTTCCTATCAATACGAAAATTCTTGTTAAGTCTCTTTATTTATGATTCGATCCGAATTTTAATTCAACTAATTTCGGGGTTCTCTAAATAGGTCGTGGCTCCCCACAGAATCAAGGGATAAAGATACTCATATAGAACGCATTATCAGTTAATAATTCATTCATAATATCTCATTCATATCTTTAACATAGTAATGGTTCATCATCAGACTAATTTTTTCCATCTGAATAGTCCTTCATGGGGTTTTAATTTTTCAGATTTTTAATTTATCATCCCTTAACTTGATCCACTGGACAAAAGTTAACAGTAGCAATCTGCCAGCACAATCCACTAATCTCATAATGATTGGCTGAAGTCATTAACGTCATTCCAGTTAAGAATATCATCACAAGGACTCGTCCCATTCATCCTCATTGTGTGGTTTCGTTCAGCTTATTACATTTCAACCAAATTTCACGAATCATCATTTTTTTCAATCAGAATCCAAATCAACTCATTAGTTCTCAACCAGAATTTAAAAATCATATCAACCACATTCGAATTCATCATCTGGATAGCATTATTGCTTATAATTTCAAGTCTTAGATTTACTCGTATATACTGCCAGTAAAGAGCTGCAGTTATACCCTCGGTATATACGGATAGTTATGGTTCTTGGCTATAAGGTAAATACCATCATGTCTAGGCCTCAAGCAAGTCAGGGATTCCATCCAATTGCAGTACTTCCATCTGAAGACCCAATTACTAATTTACAAATTTCAGTTTCAATATCAAATTGTATGAATTTTTTCACACAATTACAACCTTTTTGTGCTTCTTGATAAGTTTTTGACATATTTGGCTTCTCGATTGATCCTCATTAGCCAATTAGCTCTGATACCAACTGTAAGATCCCCGTCCCCACCGCGCACATATATACATCTCCATCCATTCTTCGTTCATTTTCATCTATCTGATTCGTTTCACATCCTCATATCTATTTATAGAATACAAGAGGATTCTTATTTTTGATATAAGATTTCTTTACGCATCTATTTATACATAAATTCTATTTTACGGAGAATAACACTTTCGAATAAAAATCAATCTTTTATGTATCTTCCTTTGCATAAATTCAAAATTGATGAAAATAACTCTTTTGAACTAAAAATAGATTTCTTTATGCATCTTTTTATGCATAAAATCAAAATTGATGAGAATTAACACTTTTGGGTTAAAATAAATTCTTTATGCATCTTTCTATGTATAGATCTAATTTAGTAGAAATTACACTTTTAAAATAAAAGAATTTCTCTTATGCATCTAAATTATGCATAAAATCATTTATGATAAAAATCACACTTTTAATATATAAAAAAATATCTTTTATGCATATGTTTATGCATACAAATCATTTATGATAAAAATCACTCTTTTAAAATAAAAGAATTTCTTTTATGTATCAAATTTATGCATAAAATCATTTATGATGAAAATCATACTTTTAATATAAAAAAATCTTTTATGCATAAAAATTATTTATGATAAAAGTAACACTTTTATAATAAAATAAATTTCTTTTATGCATGAAAATCAAATATGATAAAAGTAACACTTTTATAATAAAAATAAATTTCTTTTATGCATCTCTTATGCATGAAAATCGAATATGATAAAAGTAACACTTTTATAATAAAAATATTCTTTTATGCATATTTTTATGCATGAAAATCAAATATGATAAAAGTAACACTTTTATAATAAAAATAAATTTCTTTTATGCATCTCTTATGCATGAAAATCAAATATAGTAAAAGTAACACTTTTATAATAAAAATAAATTTCTTTTATGCATCCTCTTATGCATAAAAATCAATAATGATAAAAGTAACACTTTTATAATAAAATTAAAATTTTTTTATGCATCCTCTTATACAAAAAAATCAATAATGATAAAAGTAACACTTTTATAATAAAAATTTTATCAATAAGTATCTTTCATAGAATTTAATTCTATTGAAAATCATTCTTTTATAAAAATTAACCAATATGCATCTTTTTATGCATGAATGAAAATGACACTTTTAGAATACTCTAACGATGGGGATTACTCTTTTTTATTAATAAAAGATGAATTTTATTTCATAAATTTTTAAAAAAATTTATCATTTTATGGCTGATCATTTTTCAAATTTTAACTTACTAAAATTAATTAGAAGTTTACCAAAAGTATTTAAAACATTCTAATGTAAACAATCAAGAAAAACATTATGATTTTATTCATTAATCATTCATCTAGGATATTAATGGTTGGATTTACTAAAGAAGAGAGGGGAATGCCTTTTTTCAATGAGGCATAACATCATTTACAATTTAGAGAAGACAAAAATCATAAAAAACCATAAAATGAATGGAAAAGATAAGAATCTCCAACTTACTAATGAATTTGAGAGCTTTCCTTTGGCTTGATGGTTTGAGGGTTCTACTCTTGTTTGAAACAAGAGTGGCCACCAATCTTTTGGAAGAGGGAAGGTCAAAAACTAATGAATTATAAGTAAAATTCACTGCACTTATTGGGAAGGCAGGGTAATAGTGCAAAAACACTATTGAGTTTCAACAAAGGGGAAGGCTTCTATTTATAGGAAAAAGTGAGCTTCTAACCAAGCCAACTGATTCTAGAATTTTTCAGATCAGTTTGGTCAATTTTTGACCATTTTTGGGTCAGTTTTGCTCACTTTTTGTGGATCTAGTTGAAACATGAGAGAGGAGAGATAAAAATATCTCATTATTTGGGAGTTTAAAACTCATTCAAGCATGTGAAATAGGCGCCTCCTTCATGAGGGGAACTCTCCCATACTAAGGTGTCAAAAATGTATCATTTCATCTAAATATCTCTCTTTTTTAACTATTAACCTTGTCCTTAGTCAACTCTTCATCTTATGTGAGTATTTCTCATTTTGGGAGATTTTTCTTTTATTCTTCTATTTATCTCCTCCCTACATTTGGATGAATCTTATTGGTCCATAGGAACCTTAATTTAAAATTTCAAAAAAATCTTCACCCCTAGGATAATGCCTCTTGAACAGATTATACTTAATTTCTAATGCACCTTCTGAAAATGAGATAAGATGAGATATTTTTCTATCCAAAAATATTTAAAAACTGTATTACCACTCTTTAGAAGATTTTCTCTCTCTAGGCTAAAATTGGTAGAAACAAGATCTTTTATATTTCTGAAGAGGGATTTGATTACTGGGAAAGATGCTCGACATCTTGAAAGGTTGGGGAGGAATCTTACATTCTATCCCACTTAAAAAACGCGAGATGTCCTCATCTCGCAGGTGGAGTATGATCTCTTTCATCTTCTTCTTCTTCTTCAATCACTTCCAGCGTTACTGCCTTACGGCCGATTTGGGAACAACTCTCTTTGACTTCCCCTATTCTAAGGTGGAGGTCTTACATTACTTTGGATTGAAACTACAGGTTGGATAGAGGGCCTACCTCTACATTACTTTGGATTGAAACTACAGGTTGGATAGAGGGCCTACCTCTAGGATTTCCTTGATTTTGGCAAATAGAATTCTGATTACTCTGGACGGAAGGGGCGGGAGTCTGGAATCTTGATCCCTGATTTTTCTGCCCTAAAAACCTCGATCCAAAAGGAGTTGGGCAATCCATACTGCGATGTCCAAATCCTTGACAGTTATAGCATTTCACTCTCTTGTTCAAGGGTGGAACTTCTGAAGTTGAAATCCAGGGGATTGAGTTTCCAGAAATGGACATTTCTTCCATTCTGGAACTTCCCATGTCGTGGGTTTTGACCCTGATATCTCTTAGGCGGAGGAAGGTTGGAATCATCTTCTGGGAATAAAAACCTTTTGAAACGTGATGGTGCTGGCTTTGGCGGGACTTTGACATCAAAGGCTTTGATGAAATCCTTCACCATCCGAACTGCTTCGGCCATGGAAATAGATTTGGCATTCTTGACTAAAGTATCCAATGGCTCGTTCATTCCCCGAATGAACCTGGCCATCAGCTGCTCTTCATCCAATTGAGGGGAATATTTAAGGAGAAGGGCAAAAGCCTAATGGTACTCTTCAATTGTCCGGCTTTCCTGCTTTAGTTCCAAGAACTTATTCATCTTAGTTTCAAGAAAGCTTGGGGGACAAAACCTCTTTCTAAGGTAAGCCTTGAGATCGGTCCAGGTTTGGGTATTTCGATCGAGACGTTTTGTCTCGCAGTGGTTTCTCCATGCCACTCTAGCTGTCTCCACTATCTTCAGCCTTGCAAGAACCATTTTGCTCTTCTCATTGTACCCGGTGACATCGAAGTATTCTTCCATTGATTCGATCCACTTCTCCACAGCCTCGCCCAAGTTTTCCCCTTCACCCTTGAAAGGTCCAGGTTGCAAACTATGAAGAGTTTTACAAACATGTCCAGGTCGAGCTCTTCTTCATCGAGTTGGGGGTTAACATTTCTACCACGACGACCTCGATCCATGTTCCTATCAATACGAAAATTCTTGTTAAGTCTCTTTATTTATGATTCGATCCGAATTTTGATTCAACTAATTTCGGGGTTCTCTAAATAGGTCGCGGCTCCCCACAGAATCAAGGGATAAAGATACTCATATAGAACGCATTATCAGTTAATAATTCATTCATAATATCTCATTCATATCTTTAACACAGTAATGGTTCATCATCAGACTAATTTTTTTCATCTGAATAGTCCTTCATGGGGTTTCAATTTTTCAGATTTTTAATTTATCATCCCTTAACTTGATCCACTGGACAAAAGTTAACAGTAGCAATCTGCCAGCACAATCCACTAATCTCATAGTGATTGGCTGAAGTCATTAACGTCATTCTAGTTAAGAACATCATCACAAGGACTCGTCCCATTCATCCTCATTGTGGTTTCGCTCAGCTTATTACATTTCAACCAAATTTCACGAATCATCATTTTTTTTTCAATCAAAATCCAAATCAACTCATCAATTCTCAACCAGAATTTAAAAATCATATCAACCACATTTGAATTCATCATCTAGATAGCATTATTGCTTATAATTCCAAGTCTTAGATTTACTCGTATATACTGTCAGTAAAGAGCTGTAGTTATATCCTGGGTATATTACGGGTAGTCATGGTTCTTGGCTATAAGGTAATTACCATCATGTCTAGGCCTCAAGCAAGTTAGGGATTCCATACAATTGTGGTACTTCCATCTGAAGACCCAATTACTAATTTACATATTTCAGTTTGAATATCAAATTGTATGAATTTTATCACACAATTACCTTTTTGTGCTTCTTGATAAGTACATATTTGGCTTCTCGGTTGATCCTCATTAGCCAATTAGCTCTGATACCAACTGTAAGATCCCCGTCCCCACCGTGCAACGGATTCTGGGTGCTAGCAGGCAGAAGTAGCACATCTTGCACGGGGCAGGGTCCTACACTCGGGGCCTCGCCTACAGGTGACTATTTCCTCGGTTCTTCCAAAACCGAACTTAGAAAAACTTCCCTTGCCCGGAAAGCACAAGCGATTCCTCCAGGATAAAATTTTACTCTAATGTAGTCAGGGTCATTACTGACCAAACTGATCCAACCGAACCTAAAGTCACTTGGTCAGATCAAGGAAGAAACTTGCACTTGGATCATAGAGATCAACGCTTTTTTCTCCGTCGAGAGGCACAGCCGTTGATTCCTTTTTTCTCCGTCGAGAGGCACAGCCGTTGATTCCTTTTTCCATAGAACAATTACTATCCCGGATTTACTTCGTCTAGCGTACTACAATAGAAATTGAGTCTCATTTTACGGATCCATCAGTCCAGCCTAACCCCATCCAGTCCCATGGGTTAGCCAACCACCCAACCACTGTAGTGATAGGATCCAATTAGGAATTTGGTTAGGTTTTGTCTCGGGTACCAGGGAAAAGAGTTCCCAGGCCCCCTAGCCGGATGTTCATGTAAACACACACCACTTATACACCCAATATGAAATTGTCTTTTTTCCAGATTCAAATGTATTTGAATCAGTCATTTAATGAAATCATAGTGTTACTGATCATAAACTTCCAAGCATCCAGTTGAATCTTAATTTCTAATCATTTCTTTATCGGAGTATCTATGGTATCATTGGCAACCAGAACGCTCACCACCTGCTCACTCAGGGACCTTTTCGATAGTTCCTAGCTCATAGTACCCGGCAAATATTCACTTATAAAAGTCAAGAAGGAATCCTCGTTGAAGATCAGCAAGATCAATCAACAGATCCATATAAGAGAGCTATGGTCTTATCAGGGTGGTTGCAAGATCAGGGTGCCCAGTTTTGTCCACTCAAGCACATTGTAAACAGTAAAAAAACAGGCAATTGTTTACCTTTAGTGACTAATCTCTCCTAGTAAATGAAGGAATTTCGTTTCAAGTTCATTTGTTAGAACATCATATTCAAAGTTGGAAATATAGTTGCATAATTTGATTAAGCATTAGATAGTCAAAAGTCCTCATTTTCTTAGGTACAAAGTCAATGTATACACCTTGTCCCAAATTTGAACTGATTCCATAAAATGCTAATATCTTTTACATATAAATTCATATGAGATTCCCACTTTGTACCTTAGATCTTCACATAATATGGAGCTTAACTTGATTTTTTGAGAAAATTTTAAGATATTTGTCTATTTTCTTTAAATATTTCAAGGTCTTTAAAGTGTTATAATATACGCCACTTTTTGTACCCACAATAGCTACCACTTAAAATCCTCAATCTTGTAGATCAAAAGAGTGGGTAGATACTGAGACATTAGTAGAATGTGGTGATTAGTAAAAATTGCAAATCCAATGGTTGGATTTTTAATGATCTCTTTTTTTAAATTCTTCCAGACTATCAGAAGGCTTGCAAATATTAATAATCTAATTAGTAAAATTACATTTTTGATGTGAATCATCTAAAACCTATAGGGACTAGTGTACTTGTAATGGTACATCTATGGAAAAATAAATTGGATCACTCTAAGTATGAAAAGATCATTTGTTTATCATTTCATCATATTTTTGATTAATTTTAATTAATTAGACTAATTTATATTAATTTAAGTTATATTGGGTTAATTTAAGGGCAAGCGTATTTTTTATTATTTGCTTGATCTTATTTTAAGTACCTTGCCCCTCAAAATTTACTCTCCAAGCATTGTCCCAGCCCAGCATAAACTGGATAAAACTGGACACCCTGATCTTGCAACAACCTATTAGTTGAGGACCAGCAAGGTCAATCAACCAGATCCATACTCGGTTTCAGAAAATAACTCTTACTCCTTGTTCCAATATCTTCCACGACGCACGTGTGGGTATCTTCGGCGACCCAGAGCCCAAGCACCGTATGGTCAGCACCCTCTAGGATCCTTCGTGCGCTTCACTCATAGGCCGCTTCCTTGGTCCCTCATCCACCGTATCGAAAGCTCACCATTTAAATCGAACTAAGGTTGGTCAAGATCTCGGCCGATCTTGCTACGCGAGACGTCCTCCATTCACTCTCCGTTCAGCATTGCAACTTTATCAGTTAGGTCTCCACATGACCTTAATCACAAGATGATCAAAATGCTTCCCCAGCATTCTTGACATAAAACAATCATTTTCAAATAGCTTACAAATACAGTTTCTATAATGAACTCTCGTCTTTCCACATTATCCCTCATCAAATTCACATTACTTATTCCACATTCCATTCATATGTGTATTCATTCTTATCTAATCACATCATTTTCCATCTCATCACAACAGATTCATTCACATCACATATCATTCATTCACATCCCAATTCACATGCCATCACATCTCATCCATTCACTCATATCGACGTCACATCATTTCACATACACATTCGCATTCATTATTCCACATACACATCCACATTCGTACTTCCACATCCATACATCCACGTCCATATCCGCATTTATACATACATATCCATATCCACATCCATACATCCACTTTCACATTCATACATCCACATCCACATCCACATTCATACATCCAATTTCACATCCACATCCACATTCATACATCCACATCTTCATCCATACATCCGTTTCCACATCTACATTCATACATTCCACATCCACATCCACATCCGTACATTCACATTCATATATCCACATCCATACTTATCACATACACATACATCTTTCCTTTCCCATACATCCTTCACATACATACATCTACATCCATTCTTTCACATACGTATATCTACATCCATTCTTTCACATATATACATCTCCATCCATTCTTCGTTCATTTTCATCTATCTGATTCATTTCACATCCTCATATCTATTTATAGAATACAAGAGGATTCTTATTTTTTATATAAGATTTCTTTACGCATCTATTTATGCATAAATTCAATTTTAAGGAGAATACCACTTTCGAATAAAAATCAATCTTTTATGTATCTTCCTATGCATAAATTCAAAATTGATGAAAATAACTCTTTTGAACTAAAAATAGATTTCTTTATGCATCTTTTTATGCATAAAATCAAAATTGATGAGAATTAACACTTTTGGGTTAAAATAAATTCTTTATGCATCTTTTTATGTATGAATCCAATTTAGTAGGAATTACACTTTTAAAATAAAAGAATTTCTCTTATGCATCTAAATTATGCATAAAATCATTTATTATGAAAATCACACTTTTAATATAAAAAATATGTTTATGCATATAAATCATTTATGATGAAATTCACTCTTTTAATATAAAAGAATTTCTTTTATGCATTAAATTTATGCATAAAATCATTTATGATGAAAATCACACTTTTAATATATAAAAAAATATTTTATGCATATGTTTATGCATAAAAATCTTTTATCATAAAAGTAACACTTTTATAATAAAATAAATTTCTTTTATGCATGAAAATCAAATATGATAAAAGTAACACTTTTATAATAAAAATAAATTTCTTTTATGCATCTCTTATGCATGAAAATCAAATATGATAAAAATAACACTTTTATAATAAAAATATTCTTTTATGCATACTTTTATGCATCTCTTATGCATGAAAATCAAATATGGTAAAAGTAACACTTTTATAATAAAAATAATTTTTTTTATGCATCCTCTTATACATAAAAATCAATAATGATAAAAGTAACACTTTAATAATAAAAATAAAATTCTTTTGTGCATCCTCTCATGCATAAAAATAAATAATGATAAAAGTAATATTTTTATAATAAAAAATTTATCAATAAGTATCTTTCATAGAATTTAGTTCTATTGAAAAGCATTCTTTTATAAAAATTGACCAATATGCATCTTTTTATGCATGAATGAAAATGACACTTTTAGAATACTCTAACGATGGGAATTACTCTTTTTGATTAATAAAAGATGAATTTTATTTCATAATTTTTTTAAAAATTTTGCCATAACCTCCTTTGTATGGCTGATCATTTTTTAATTTTTAACTTACTAAAATTAATTAGAAGTTTACCAAAAGTATTTAAAACATTCTAATGTAAACAATCAAGAGAAACATTATGAAAACTTGATTTTATTCATTAATCATTCATCTACGATAAGAATGGTTGGATTTACTAAAGAAGAGAGGGGAATGCCTTTTTTCAATGAGGCATAACATCATTTGTAATTTAGAGAAGATAAAAATCATAAAAAACCATAAAAAGAACATCAAGGTTGGGGATAAAGTCCTGATGTATGGAGTGCATAACGAAAAGAAGAAGCTCAAATATGCTGGTAAGGGACCGTATAGAGTATGTGAAATTACCCCGCAAGGTACCATCTGAGTGAAGACTCTCGACGGAGTTGAAACTATTGGGATTCCTCAATGGGAGTAAATTCAAAAGATACTATGACTCCCTGAGCCAAGAGGAGTTGTACATGCAATCCATCAGAAGAAGGCACCTAAAGAACAAGCTGAGCTTAAGAAGATACAAGCAAGAATTGAAGCCAAAGAACGTCAACAGCATGTTAGGTACCAACGAGAAGCCAACTTGGGGATTACGCAAGTATTTTTCAAGGAGGCAGAGGAGGATTCACTGGAATCTGACCCGCCTCTAAGATACCCAATTGAGTTACAAAGTCCTTACGGGGAGGTGCTATATAATGCATTATTGGATACAAGAGCTCAACACAATTTGCTATCATATGGCGTGTGGTGTCAACTTAGAAAACCACCCTTATCCAAGAGTGCTATCCAAGTTAAAGGAATCAACAAGAAGAAAACCCCTGTCTCAGGAATTCTACACACTCCGGCGGATGCCTATGACAAGGGGACCATAATTCAAAGCTTTTTGGTTATGCCTGCTGGTACCATGCAGGGGACTGTACACTTAGGGCGTAAATGGATGTTAGCCACCAAGTGCAATATTGATTTGGCAACCAGGAGAGTTACAACGCAAGAATCCGCTCTCGGTCTGATCGCTCAAAATCCCGCACCTAAGTCATCAACTCTGGACAAAAAGCTAGATAACAAAAAATCACAAAGTCTAGTGGCAAAACCATCTAAGATTGTTTGTCACCCCTCTTAACTCTTCAACACCAAGAGTGGAAACAGGCAGTGTGGTCTCCAAGGCTCCGCTTACTATGCCAAAGAGTATATACAAATGGGTCCCAAAAGCTTCGTTAGACAGCTACTTCCCCTGCTCAATCTCGTTCAGACAAGAAGCCTTGTAGAAGGAAAGCAGCTACCCACCCGAGAAAGGGCAATGTAACATCACGATGGATCCCTAAAAGATTATTAGTAGCCCAAGGGTACTACGAGCGGAATGACCAGATTTGGGTCCCTAAGCATAAGCTGAATCCCTCTACATCACCTGTAAAACCTTGCAAACCAAATGTTGCCACCCCAAACGATAATTCAAGAGCGTGGTAAGGGAAAGGTAACAGAGTGCTCCGCACCACTTCTTCCAGAGCTAGTTTGGATTCCCAAACGATATCGATCAATACCACCTAGCTCAGGAAGGGGGGAGCCACATGAAGCTTCTAGCTCCTCATGCCAGGCACACGTTGATATAGAAGTTTCTTCATGCTCTACACCTACTCTTGTCAACACCCAACAAGAGATCGATGAGTCTATGTCTCCCCTTGTCAAAGTATCGTCGGAAACCATTTCCTCCATTCGTTCATGGGAGCGTACACTACCATCTCTGCAATTTGATGTGGCCACAAGGGTCATAAAAAGTTATTTGCCCACATCACCACCTATGACCTGCTGGGTTGGACAAATTGGTTCCAAGAGGCTGCAACATCATTGCAAAAAATATGATCTACCTAAGGAAAGGGGGAGCATGTACTTACACTCGACATTCTATTGCTTCCTCCCTACCCTTCTCCCCTGACCATGTAATTGCCAAATTCAAGGGGATGTATATATATAGCTTCATACACAAAAAAGAAAAGAAAACAAAATAAAAAATAGTAAAAAGAGCAAGAGCACATTAAGAGGAGAAATATCCGTATACAATCAAGAACTAGATTGACCTGTCATAAACCTACTGATGCTATATCTGTGTTTGCAGATATGGCAGATGCACGAGCATCACACACTTCATCCACTCGCACCTTTGGTGAGAGGTATCATCTGTACCTTTCTCAGATATTTCACATGTGCTATCCTGTAATTAAAACCAAATTGGATCATATAGATGTACTAGCCAGAGAGGAAAATGTTGAGGAATTAGAATGGCTGATTTGCTTATTGACCACCATGACTAAGACCCCTACTCCGTAGAGGACATATCCCCGATAGCCCAAGACTTTCCTTTTCCACAAGATGACTATCCTGGCATGGTTACATTCTTGATGAGTTTATGTGGATGGGAAAACAAAAACGATATATATGACGACGATGAATGGACGGATGAAACTCATGGCACTACTGAGGCTGACTTTATTTATTTGGATGATGCAGATAGAGGCTTAGCCTTAGGGCTAGAGCCAGGACTCTACAACATCCTCTTACCATATCCTCAGTAGTAGTGTAGGGACTGGTAGGTAGGTTAGTGTTTTCAAGTTGTTTCTAGTTTGGAGTCCTTAAACGAGTCTATAATTTTTCACATTGATGTGCCTCTCGAGGTATAGTGCTTGTTAGTTTATTGTACAGGTTGAAAAGTTTGAGGTGGATTCACTTCCAAGTCCTGAGACTCCCGCAACATTCATCAAAATATATCTACATCAAATTGCAAGCTGTCTCATCAAATCAAGGAGATCTCCAATTTCAAGTGTAATTCTTCCATGCCCACTCTCTTTAATTTTTATTGTTCGATTAATTGCATGAACTATAATGCATGACTACATGGAAATTGTCAAAGCACTACTTAGTTTTTGAAGTTGCCTGACGTGCTAGTGTGAATCATTAATGAGTTTAACCTTATTGGATATATTCTTGAGAATGCATGAAGTCTTTAGTTAACCTGGAAATATGGTTGACTTAAGTCTAGGGTTATAACCATCTTAATGTTTGAACAACCTGGCTGTGTGTGTGTTGACCTCTAGGACATAGCTTTTACCCCTTTGTCAAAAGGATGTAAGAACACATTATAGTTCAGGAGCAAAGATCAAAAGAAATAAAATTAAAAAAAGAAAGCCTACAATGAATGGCAGTGCAAGTCTATTATGTGCTCTAATGTTGGCCTATCGCCTTATTGACACTTGGTAGGCGAGGAGTATTCTACTCCAGACCGATGCCCTGTGTTGGTAGGGTGTAGCCTTGCCTGAGGTGAACTAATAGATTCCTAGAGAATGCCTTGTGTTAAACATGGTACCAGGATCGATGTTAGTTTTACCTTAGGGAGGTCGCCATTGTGTGTAAAAATGTCACGTGCATAAAGAAATAAAGGCAAAAGGCTCCTGTAACTCTGATGTTTCTTATGTCCCTAGGCTCATGGTATTAACTTGTTCTTAGAGCAGACACATTGTGGTCATCTGTTTATTTATTAAGCTGGGTAATTTTCCTTGACTTAGGCCAGTTATAGACCTTGATTAACCCTCGACACCTTGCTAACTCTTGATTTACTTTCAATATTTTTAAACTCCTGTTACATTATTGCTACGTTAGCTCATTCATGTGACCCCTTAAACTAAGTTCTCATGGCAACATCCATTGTGGTCTAACATGCTTGAATTTATTACACTTTATATCTTTTGAATTCCAGCATACTTTCACTCTACTTCCCTGTTTTGCAGACGGTCTACCACAACAAACCCTATCGAGCTTACCATACCATAGATTCCGAGGACGGAATCTACATCAAGAAAGGGGACATGTTAACCTATGTGACGGACATTGAGACGTACTATGTTTTACGTCATGTAATTAATTTAAGTATTCTGAGTCATGGGCCGGGCTTGTCGGCACCACATGTAAAGGATAAAGGAATTGGGTGATCGCCGATGAGAGGCGCACCTTGAATATCAGCAGGATAAGGGTTAGGATCGGCCGGCCATGCGTGGACGCCCATGTGTGAACGGCTAGGTTTCATATAAGAGTCAAATGTAACCCTAAAACGCTCATTCTCAATGTGTTGAATACAAAGTGTGCTCTTGTCTTATCTTCTCGGCGGCGACGGCGGCTCCTTCTTCACTGCAACGTGAGAATCCTTCACGATGGCGGTTTGAGCGGTGAGTGACACACCTTTGCTTTCTGTTTGAGCTTGCTAGTTTCTAGTTGTATGCTTACAGCCATTCGTGGCTTGCATACGGTGTTCGGCAAGTCCCCAGCTCCGACTCGTGCAGTAAAAGCGCACAACTAAAGTATGTATGACCCGTGTTATCTCTCCAATCTCCTAGGTGCCAACTGTCTATCAGATCTAGCTCCCTTCTTAACTCCACACATTTTCCTTTTTCCTTGCTTATAAGGACAATTCTTCCACCATATCTATCCACTAATCTTTCAATCATATTGAAATCTCCCAAGATGATACAAGGAACTTGAATATTTAGATTGGCAATCCAATTCTACATCTCACTCCTGATTTTATAATTGTGAACCCCATAAACATTAATGAGTCAAATTATTTCTCCCCTCACCAAAAATTCTACCACAAGAATCCTACCATTAGGGTGATTAGCTATTATGCTTGGGTTGAAATCATTCCTCACTATAGTCATAACCCCGCTATACCCCAAACTTACTCCCCCATACATTATTTTTTAATCTTTGAGTCTTGCCTTTCTAGCTATATTTCCATTATGCTCATGTATATCCATAACCAAGTATTCCCATTGCCTAACTAACCCCCAAAAATAAGCATTCCTTTTTTTTTATCTTTTATCCCTTTTACATTCCATGTGCACCCTGAAAGTTCATTGTGATTATTCATAAGACAGCGCAGTTTTTGGGACCATATCAACCTCCTCCTCATCCCTTGGTACTACATCCTCTTTCTGTATCTCTTTCCAAGCTTCTTCTACTATGAGATCAAATCTTTGTTTCGAGAAAGGGCAGCTATTACTCTCCTTTAAGGATTGGAATACATTATAGGACTCAGACTGCCTTGGGATTTGTTGTTCTTACCTTCTATCCCCTTATTAAGCTCGTTTTTCCTAGCCTCAATCTTGGCATGTCTTACACTAGATTTTCCTTTTACCCTGACCCATTCTCCTTCCAACACACCCTCACCATCCTCCCTCATCACTCATCTCTTTTCCCTTAGTCTCCATCCCCCTGGCTAACAGCTGTTTCCGTAATCTTTTCCCCTTCTTCTTTTTTTCCTCTTTTTTTCCTTCCCTGTAAGATTCCTCCTCCCTAGTCTCTCAATATGTCCAGTATCTTTCCCTGTGATCAAATCCCTCTTCAAAAATATAAAAGATCTTGTTTCTACTTGTTTTGGCCTAGAGAGAGAAAATATTCTAGAGAGAGATTATTCAGATTTTGAATATTTTTGGATGAAAAAATATCTCTTCTTATTAAAATAAGTTCTCCTGAAGCAGAAGTTCAAAAAGATTTTCAGAAAGTGTATTAAAAATAAATTATAATCTGTTCTTCAGAAGGCTTTATCCTACGGGTCCAGATTTTTTGAAAATTTTAAATTAAGGTTTTGAGGGGCCAATCATATTCATCCAAATGTGTGGAGAAGATAAATATAAGAAATAAAGAAAATCCCTCCAAAAATGAGTGAAGACTCACATAAAATGAAGAGTGGACTAAGGACCAAAGGAAATACTAAAAAAAATTTGACACCTCACAATGGGGATTCCCCCCTCATGAAGGAGGCGCCTATTTCACATGTGTGGTAGAGTTTTAAACTATCAAAAATCGAGACATTTCATCTCTCCTCTCTCCTAATTCAAGTCTAGTTCCAAAAAGTAAGCTAAACTGACCCCAAAAATGGTCAAAAATTGACCAAACTGATCTAGAAAATTCTATAATCAGTTTGCTTGGTTAGAAGCTCACTTTTTCCTATAAATAGAATCCTCCCCCTTTGTTGAAGCTTAATAGTTTTTTATGCACTGTTACTCTACTCCTCCCAAGAGCCAAGAACTGTGAATTTCTTAGTAATTCACTAGTTTTTGACCATTCCCTCTTCTAAAGAATTGGTGGCCACTCTTGTTGCAAACAAGAGTAGATCCCTCAAACCATCAAGCCAAAGGAAAGCTCCCAAAATTCATGTAAGTTAGAAATCTTATATTTTCTTTATTCTTTTAATGGTTTTCTAATTTTTATTTTGTTTGAAATGATAAATGGATGCTATGCCTTGTTGGAAAGGCTTTCCCCCTCTCATTCTTAAAATCAGCCCTTCTCTATCCTAGTTAAGTAATCTAATTGTTGGAATTAAACTTTTCATATTGTTTCTCTTTTAAAAGTGAAATTTGATTAGTCTAGAATGCTTTAAACCAATTGGGGTTAATTTTTAAGTAAATTAAGGTAGAAAAAATTAAAAAATTGTCAGCCATACAAAGGAGGTTATAGTAAAATTTTGTGAAATAAGTTTCATCTTTTATTATTTTAAAAGAGTAATCCCTATCGTTTGTGTATTTTAAAAGTGTCATTTTCATTCTATGCATGGAAAAATTCATAATAGAAATATATTTATTCTAAAAAGTGTTATTTTTATTAGATATAGATTCTATGCATAGAAAGATGCATATTGGTTATTTTTTTTAATTATGAAAGTGATTTTCATTAAATTTAAACTCTCTACATAGAAAGATGCATATTGGTTATTTTTTTTATAAAAGAGTAATTTTCATTAGATATAAATTCTATGCATAGAAAGATGCATATTGGTTATTTTTTTTATTACAAAAGTGTTACTTTCATCAATATTGATTTTTATGCATAAATAGATGCATAAAAGAATATTTTTTTATTATAAAAGTGTTACTTTCATCAAAATGGATTTTTATGCATAAATAGATGCATAAAAGAATTTTTTTTATAAAAGTGTTACTTTCATCAAAATGGATTTTTATGCGTAAATAGATGCATAAAAGAATTTTATTATAAAAGTGTTACTTTCATCAAAATGGATTTTTATGCATAAATAGATGCATAAAAGAATATATTTTTTATTATAAAAGTGTTACTTTCATCAAAATGGATTTGCATAAATAAAAGAATATTTTTTTATTATGAAAGTGTTACTTTCATCAAATGGATTTTTATGCATAAATAGATACATAAAAGAATATTTTTTTTATAAAAGTGTTACTTTCATCAAAATGATTTTTATGCATAAAATGATGCATAAAAGATTTTTTTTTATTGTAAAAGTGTTACTTTCACTAATATTGATTTTTATGCATAAAAGGATTTTTCTTTTATATATGAATGGAAATTTTGAGTTATGACATCTGTAACTAGTAATTGTTTGTCAATGGATTGTTTTAAACGTTAAAGTTTAAAGAGGAGTGTGTGCGTATCTGTATTCTAAAGCAAAAGTTAAGAAAGGCATTCAATTATGGGTGGGTGAGTACTTGTGTCTGGTTCTACCAATTCCAGTGGTTGGGCGGTGGCTAACCTAGGCTGGAATCATTAGAGTTTTAAAAATAAATTTGATCAATAGGAATACGCTTAGAACTCGAATAGTTAAATAATAACCTGAAGACTTCTCAAATGAATAGATCAACGGCTGTGCCTAATTCAATTAGGAAAAAAGCGTTGATTCCTTCAAGTTAAGTCTGTAATAGTTTTCCTTCTATCTGATTTAATCAGATGAAGGTTAGTTCAGTAGCTTGACCTCGTTAGAAAAAATTGTTAAGAAATTCATAATGGTGGAATCATCCCCGTTTTTCGAGCATGGAAAATTTTCCCGATTTTGGTTTTCGGAATGACCACCAGCTTAGTCTCGTGCCCGGACATTTGAGGGCGAGGCCCCGAGTGGGAAACCCTGCCCCGCACAAGAGGAAGCTACTTCTGCTGCTACCATCTGGGAATCTGGTGCACAGAGGGGGCAGTAGGATCTCACATTCCCCTTTAACCAAAGGCTATTCAGGAATTTTTTTTGCAATATGACCAAACCCTCTGCATTTAAAGAAGGCCCTCGGGAAAGCTCCAAATTTAAGACCCAACTCTAAAATACCCCGATCTCCCAAGTCCACTTCAATCAATTTAGGCATCTCTTTGGTAGTGTTCCAAGAGATGCAGACGCTATTGGATTATCTACCACCCATCTCGTCGTTTGGAAAATACAACACCAAACCTAGAGAGTGAGCAATATCTCTCATAGCCAATCTAAGTCATGGGGGGAGGCCTAAAATTTCAACCCATATAGGATATGCATTTTGAATACTCTTGTTAACATCAAAGAGAAGATCAAAAGGAAACACATGCACTAAGCGTTAACCCAAGAATAGGGGACCTTTGGCAAACAGCTCTAACATCGACTCTTTTAACAAATAAAAGATTGAAAAACCCTTACCTAGTTAGAAGACTTTGAACACCACATTATCATGCAAAACATTTTTGTGTAACCACCTACCTAGCTTGATCTTAGACGGCGGTCTTCTTGGAAAGAAAATGATCATGCTACACATGAAGACAAGCCCCACTTTCATTTTTTACCAACTCCAGGGTAATCCTCAAACATACCTTCTTTTCTTTCGTCTGAGCACACGGTCTCTCATTTAACCAATCAGGCACGTTCTTCTTCCTTGCACACTCGACCTCATCCTCATCTCTGTGCCGCTTCATCTCCCCTTTGTTGTTGGCCTCCCAATCTCCCCATCCGCTCACAAAACCTATACTTCCCCTTAGTGCCATAGACTGGATGTCCTAGCCATACAACCCCTATCTCGTTGTGACCACTAGTCAACGCACGGTTGCATTCAACCCACTTGCACAGAAAGAACACTACATGAGTTCCACAAAGCCACTCGCCTCACACGTGTTCCCACTCCTCCGACTCCTAAAATAATAATTGCGTACCGACAAGAGTATTCTAGTCCTCCTCATGGGAAGAGAAGAAAAAGGCCTTATATTTGAGGCCCACTTTGGGCCTCATGGTCATTAATTTGACAACCTACATATATATATATCCACATTGTGCTTGCCACAATATCATATGTATCTAACATTTCAACCCAGTATAGCGGTGACAACCACGCATTAAAATAATCTTCGAGCGACTAGATTATTTCTTCTTGGAAGCCTATACCCCTTGCTGCCACTGCCATTTGTCCAAATATATATATATATATATATATATATAAAGACAATAACATTTGATATTGCAAAATATAATTTTAAACTTAGATGCAAAACAAAAGAGGCAACAACACAATATTGCTCTAACAGAAGAATGCATAAGGGCTTATACAAAAAAGGCAACATGTGATATTAGAACATTGTTGAGACCTTCTACAATACTGCTCAGGTAAGCAGGGTGGACAGTGCCTCTTTTGGATGATAGCTTCTGAGGACTTTCCATCCCCACTAGTAAAGCCAAAGGTAACTTCTCTCATTATTAGGTAAAATTTAGACTCAAAAAGGGGCCCTCTAACAACTTCCATGTGAGTTTTTTCTTTAAAAATGGGCTGATGGTTAAATTTTTGCAAATCAAACCAAAATTTATCGAAGATTGTAGATTGTAGCATGATGGGCAATTTTGCATATTCAAGAAGTTATCAAATTGGTGATGACATGGCATGTACATATCATAGGAAAGCTCTCGAAGAGTAGATTCTCAATCTACAATCTCCGACAAATTTTGGTTTGATTTGCAAAAATTTAACTATCAACCCATTTTTTGACATGGTAATTCTTAGAGGACCCCTTTTTGAGTCCAAATTTTGCCTAATGTTTACAAGAGAAGGATAGTGAAAAGATCGAGGGCTCCCCCTCCACTATAACCACCTACTCATGGATAACCACTCCTAACTTGACTTAACTAGCATTCTAGATGGCCTACAATAATGCCTCATATCTCTATGATGCAACCTAAACCCTAAACCCTACATGAGGTTGCAATAAACATGAGCTGCAAAACAAAAGAGGCAACAACACAAGATTTCTCTAACATAAGAATTCATAAGGGCTTATACAAAAAAGGCAACATGTGATATTAGAACATTATTGAGACCTTCTACACAATACTGCTTAGACAAGCAAGGTGGACACTGTCGCTTTTAAATGATAGCTTCTGAGGACATTCCACACGCTCCCCACTATTAAAGCCAAAGGAAACTTCTCTTTTACGAGAGAAGGATAGTGAAAAGATCGAGGGATCCCCCTCCACTATAACCACCTACTCGTGGATAACCACTCGTAACTTGACTTAACCCCCACACATAAGCCTATGCATAAGCCTATGCATAAGGCCTTATGCATAAGCCTATACATAAGGCTTATGCATAAGCCTATTGAATAAGCCTATGCATAAGGCTTATGCATAAGCCTATTGCATAAGGGCTTATGCATAGGGCTATTGCATAATCCTATTGACCTAGCCCTAATCCCCGGCACCCAAGGGTGCAAAAACATACAGAGAAGAAGAATAAACAAAGAATGGAAAAAGAGGGCTTACCTCTTCTTTGGGAAGCTGTATGAGAGGATTGGCTTGAACCTTTGTTAGTTGTTCACTTGAATAAACCTACAAAAAAGAAACATAATAAATTTCATTTTAACATATTAGAAAGTAAGGAGAAAAAGAGGAAAAAGAGGTGAGTACCCTAAACCCTAATCCTAATGCATAAGTGATTGAAAGAAATTGGTTTATGTTTCCCTAACCCTAGCTCTATGCATAGAATGCTTAATAGATAGCTTTGATGGGGAGAGCTCTCCATCAATGTTTTTTATTAGAGCTCTATGCATAGGGCTAGGGTTAGGGAAATGGAGAGGAAAGAGGAAAGAGAGGGGAAGGGAGAAAGGAAAAGAAAAGAGAGGGGAAGGGAAAGAAAATCTCACATAGAGCTATGTAGAGTCTTTCCACCATGAAAGCTTGGAATGAAGGAAAGCATTAAAGCTTTCCATGAAAGCTTGGGAGAAAGCAAGAAAGGAAAGGGGCACTTACCCTGGAGTGGAAGAGAGGCTTGATGGAATAGGCTTGAGGGAAGAGAGGCTTGATGGAATAGGCTTGAGGGAAGAGGTGTGGTCAGAGGAATAGATAGTTGTGCAGGTGTCCTCTCGACATGTGCATCCTAGTCAAGGTAGGTAGAAAGATAGTTGTGCAGGTGTCCTCTCGACATGTGCATCCTAGTCGAGGTAGGTAGAAAGATTGACTCCTGTCTTGGCGGCGATTTGGGTGAGAGTCCTAGTTTCCAAGTCATTGCTTGTGGCAGCGAAATTTTGCTACTAACTTCATTACTGGGCAGCGGTTTTTCATTGTTGAGCAGCAAAATAATGCTAATGCTAGCAAAACGAAAGCCTAGGTAATTTTCTGTCATGAGTTATGGATAGTTCAAGTGTTTTTTTTTTGTATTAACCCTAAATCAATTTTGGCTAGGTTTCAGATGTCTAACAATGATCATCATCAAGGGCCGAAAGTTTTGGCTAGGTTTCAGATGTCTAACAATGATCATCAACGGCCGAAACTGGTTCCAAGGCATGGTTGAGAGAAAAAATTTGTGGTGTGTGTGATCGCTATGCAAGGGCCATTATATACGACAACGTTGTATAACAATTGAGCATGTCCGGACGTATGGTCTTCATGAGGCATTGGCACGACCAAGTGTGGATAATGACATGGAGGAGAACCATAGGAGAGTGCTAGGTAACATGCCACACCATTCGGTGACATTGAGTAGAGTGCGGAAGGTGGCAAGGCTTCATATGGAAAGCATAATTGAGACTCATCTTCACCAACCAATGAATGAGGGGCCTCCACCATTGCCACATGATGAGGAAAAGAATCTCATTATGAATGACATGGTGAATGACTTCTTTGGATGGGAGGTCATAGATGATACTGAGCAAGCATGAGTGAGACTCATCTTCACCAACCAATGAATGAGGTGCCTCCACCATTGCCACATGAGGAGGAAGAGAATCTCATCATGGTGGACGACATGGTGAATGACTTCTTTGGATGGGAGGTCATAGATGATAATGAGTAAGCTCCAATGTCACAAGAGGAGGAAACCTTGCATAGAGAGGCAAGCACCTCTTTGTATGAGGGATGTTCGTACTCCACACTACGAGCAAACTGGAGCTATTAAACTCGCAAACAACTTATGGATGGAGTGATGCAAGTGTCACAGGCCTTCTTTGGTAAGACCACCTCATTATATTCTCTTAAATAGAAAATGTCTCGTGTTTTATATACTCTCCTTGCTAATATTTTGACCAATGATTTCTTATGTTACATTGTAGGCTTCTCAAGAAGATTCTTCCCCCTCAAAATCTATTACTAAACTTACGAGATGGGTGTCATAAAATGCTCTCTATGCTAGGTATAGATTACACCAAAATACACGCATGTCTTGATTGCATGCTATTTATCGGGGTTACTTAAAGATGCAAAACAATGTCTACAATGTGGGGAGAGTCACCATAGGGATGTTTTGCAAGGAGACAAAGTTCCCCGAAAGATGTTGAGACACTTTCATATCATTCCTCGCATCCAATACATGTTTAAATGTAAGGGGATCGCAGAACTCATGACATGGCATGCTACTCATTGCTCAACCAATGGCATCATGAGGATCATAGCTGATTCAACGGCATGGCAACATGAGCAACAATGGGCTAGAGTTTAAAGATGAGCCTTGTCACTTACGCCTTGGCTTGGGCATGGATGGTGTTAACCCATTTGGCTTCAAGTCCACATTATGGTCTACTTGGGCTATTGTATTGGTGAATTACAACCCTCCATGGGTGGTATTCAAGAAAGGTCATATCATGCTTGCTCTCCTTGTACCAGGAAAGTATAAGGTGGTAAACATGAATGTGTACCTCGAGCCTTTGATTAAGGAGCTTAAGACACTATGGCGAGGTATCAAAGTGCATGATGTATCAAGGCCAATAAATAGGAGTGAGGCAAAGGTGAAAGGAGTTTTTCGTTGGACGATGCATGACTATCCCAGGTTCTCGGAGTACTCAGGTATATACTTGAACCGGATAACTTTAAGCTTTAACCTTTAAACTTTAAGTTTATATCTCTACCTCTCAATCATCTCAATTTTAAAATAGGTTTGGCAACCTCCGAACATCATGCATGTCTGATTTGTGGAACAATCACTTGTTCCGGAAAGACCCTCTACACTTAAGGTGGTGTATGATAAACATCATTGATTTCTCCCTCCTTCACATCCCAAGTATGTGCCACATGATGTCTCACCACTTGTGATGAGAGGTAGAGATTGGTTTGAGGCATGGAGAAGCACCCCCAATCCGCCACCACCCAATGGGATGTCGACACTCAATCTTATTTCAACTTCCATATTGGTGTGACATGAAGATCAATCATCTCTTACATCCCATGCATGTCTTCAAGAATGTGACAACAAATATTTGGGACCATTTAATTGGTAAAAGAGATAAAAAGGTTACAAGGGATGACGTACAAAACATTGGACGCCTTCAAAGTACATGGCCAATTGAAAGTGAGTGGTAACATGGTCTTACCAAAGGCACCATGGGTATTAACCAAGGAGCACAATAAGGTGAAAAGTGTGATTGCCTCTTTTTGTACACCAATGGGAGTAATGCATTCATTGAAGGCTGCCTTCACAAAGACCAAAAATAAAGGAGAGGTACAATTATATGGCCTCAAGACGCATGATTGGCACAAGACATTACAGGTATATAAATATTTGCTTATTTATTTTCTCTTTATGGTACATAATTTGTATGCTCATATTATATGGCCTCAAGACGCATGATTGGCACAAGATATTACAGGTATATAAATATTTGCTTATTCATTTTCTCTTTATGGTACATAATTTGCTTATTCATTTTCTCTTTATGGTACATAATTTGAATGCTCATATACTAACTTTCATTTTTTTCTATGTATAGTTTATTCTTTCAATTGCTATAGTTGGTTGTGGAGACAAGAAGGTGAGAGATGGTATTTATAAAATGGAAAGCTTGGTGAGGTGTGGATCTTCTCTTCAATTCACTAGGTAAGTTATATTGCATATTTGGTATTCCCATACGCTCACAAGTTATGTATTGGTAAATAGTACACATGATTGCTATGTATCAAGATACATATCCTTAAAGGAGATAGATCCAAAATCCATTGAGATGGCTCATCTCAATGCTATTGAGGCAGTGTGTATGATCAAGGACAACTTTCGTAGAACAATTCTCACTAGCCAATTGCATCTTGTGCTGCATTTGGTTGATGAAGTGACGCTTTATGGTGTTGTTCATGTTCGATGGATGTTTTTCCTTGAAAGATTCATGAAAACCTTAAAGAATTTTATGAGACAAAGAGAAAGGGTAGAAGCAAGCATGGCAGAATGATGGTTGAATGCAAGAGTCTTGTGTATATCTCAAAACATCTATCTCGCATAGATCCTTCCATGCCACAATTGTGAAGCAATGAGGAGGATGACCGACTAATCATTAATGTGCCACAAGGAAGGCAACAAAGACTAGATGAAGCATTACATTCAGCATTCTAAATAGTCCCATCATGGAGAAGTGGATTGGGAGATACAAGGATGCAATCAATAGATGAAAGGATGAGTAGAGCTTTTAGAAGAGCAAATAGACGCTTGCCATTCCTGCTCGGCCTGGAACCTCTACCAAATGTGATCAATATAGAATGGCTTTGTATGATGGCAATATCGATAGCATCGCAAAATGGAGAGATGATTACAAGAGAAGAGCATGAGTATGCAAGAGGATGTGACCCTCAAGTAAGTACATTCTTCATCTTTGTCTCATGTATATACCTTGTTTAATGCACTATACTAAATGTCATGCTTTTGTTTAATGTTCGTACAAACTATGTAATACAATATGGTCAGAGGGAAGGCACTTTCGCACGGAGCGTGTGGATTCTAAAAGAAACACATTTGATTGTGATGTGATGGCAACTTTTGAGCAAGAAAGTTGAGCTAGTAGACATGATACCAATGTCATAGAGGACAATCTTGAATATTGTGGAACTATTCAAGATATTCTTGAGGTTATATTTAGAGCATTTAGTCTATTCATCTTTGATGTCAAATGGTTCAAGAAGGTGACATATAGAGGTGCCCAAGCAACCGTGAAGAAACATCCAAATGGGTTCTTTCAAATTGATTCCACCAAGTTTTGGAATGATGAAAAAGATACTTTCGTACTACCTCAACATTGTCAATAGGTTAGTAACCCAACCAATCCCAAAATAAATCTTGATATAGTATAATAAAAGCCCTTTGCTTTGTTATATTAGGTTGTGTTTCACGCCAATCGATTTTATCCAAAGTGGTGGTATGTTATACAAGTTTTTCCTCTTTCAAAACATATCTTTTAAGATCAAGATGTGGAGGTCGAGTCTCTGGATGAGGTGCAAGTGCTACCTCAAATTGACTCATTGGAAGAAGATGATGAAGAAAACATTTTCAAGGGGGCTGATCAAGAGCATGGGGAACATCAATCCAAAGAAGATGATAAGTCACCTATCAATCATGAAAATGCTTCATTGGATAATGATAGTGATATTTATATGGAACCCCATCTTTTCATTGAGCTTCCATTGATATAGACATTGATGAAGCAACACATATGGATTTACAAGATGGGATAGATTCATGATCTTGACATTGTTTCCCTTCTCAAAAGTTTTCAACTATCTTTTTTTTTGCTCGAAATATGGTTCCAAGGGTTCTGATGGATTTTTTTTTTAACTATAATCATTTTCTATATGTATGTGACATGTATAACTTAAATTTAGCATCCGACAACTCTCTGGAATTTTATGCAACGAAAATAGCAGCAAAATTTTACTGATATTTTTGTTGCTCAGGAGCAAAATTATAGTATAGCAATGAAATTTCACTGCTATAACCGCTACTCAGTAGCGAAATTTCGTTGTTGTGCGGCAACAAAATTTTGCTGCTAAAGGCGCTGGTCAGCAGTGATATTTCACTACAGGGCAGCAACTAGAATCCCTGACATCATGACAAAATAAACACTGCTAGAACATTGCTAGTAAATGATGTTATGCCCTTGACGTGTTGTAGTGATATTTGTGCTAAATATCACAACTATATAGCACTGTTATATATCCCATGCATATATATATAGCAGTGATATATATCCCATGCATATATATAGCACTGCTAGACAGTTATGTAGGACTCTCCTAGCTATAAAGCATGGCATATCTAAGTGTTTAAAAGGTATACATGAGGTAATGCTATGTAACATATAATAGATAGCTCTAGCAGTGCTATATAGCATTGTTATATAGTTTTTCTAAATATCACAACTATATAGCAGTGCTATATAACACTATTATATCAAAGTGTTACAAAGCCTAAACCTTGCAAGAAACTTCAATATGTAAAATAATAGTCAACCACTTGACGATCCTCGTCACCTATTATAATCTTTTACTACTATGAAAGCTTGGGTTGTTTTGAGATTAGGAACCAAATCAATGGAAGTCATGTCTTTCTTCATGAACATGGTTCTTGGGATTCACCATTGTTTGGGTGCAATTACCTACCAACTTGTAATTGTCTTGTGTGTCAATTTTGTTTCCCAATCTATTGTATGTTCAATTGAGTTTCCCAAAATGTGCAAACTTCTAGATCTCCAAAATTGTATATTTTTGTGGAATGTTGTAATTTGTTGTGCCCTTATGTTTCTATTTTCCATGTTGTCATGTGATGCCCAAAACAAGTCGTGTAGATAAGAAATGTGAGCAATCATAGACATATAAATTTCAAATGAGCAAAGAACAGGTTATTGATCATGGGTTACCACTGCATGTGGATGTTAGGCATGATCCTAAAATTGATAGGAATGAGCATATACATTCCGATGAGCCTGATCATGTGGATAATATGGAGGAAAATGTTGTTGAGCATGTATATGATATTGAACATCATGGGATATCTAACCATGTGGATGTTCGAAATGACCCTAAAATTGATAAGAATGAGCATGTGCATGTAGATGATGTAGAGGAACATGCTACTAAGCATGTGTATGTCGATAAGCCTGATCATGTGGATAATTTAGAGGAACATGCTACACTAAGCATGTATATGATGTTGAACAACATGTGATATCTGACCATGTTAATGTTGAACAACATGTGATATCTGACCATGTTAATGTTGAGCATGACCCTGAAATTGATGGGAATGAGAATGTGCATGCCAATGAGCTTGATCATGTGGATGATGTTGAATAACATGGGATATCTGACCATGTGGATGTTGGGCCTTTGGCTGAAACAAATGATAATACTTTCACCAGCTTTCTGTCTAGGAAGGCTTGAAGGTTCATCTAGGATTAGTGGTGAGAAACTTGAGGAAGGCTTGATTGGTGAGGAACTTAAGGATGTTGTAGAGCCTTCTCATGCGGATGTTATGGTTTAGCTTGGGATTATTGAGAAACTTGAGGATATTTTAGTGCCTAGTAGCCTACTCATGTGGATACTATGGTTCAGCCTAGTATTGTTAAGCAACTTGAGGATATTGTAAAGCCTACTCATGTGGATGTTGCGGTTCAGCCTGGGATTGTTGAGCAACTTGAGGATATTATAGAGCCTGATTATGTGGATGCCTTACTGACCATGAGGATGTTGGTGGGCATGTGGATGAAGTTGAATAGCCTAGGATAATTGGCCATGTGGATTTGGGCATGTGGATGTTGGACAACCTAGCATATCCAACCGTGTGAATGTTGATAAAAAACCTTTTACATGCCCTATAATTGATGAAACAAGAACATCATCAACCATGTGGATGCTGATAAACAACCTTTTACATGCCCTATAATTGATGAAAAAAGAACATCATCTGGTAGAGGGGGGTTACCCAAGCGGATGCCCAAGCATCTAGATGATGCTCAAGTACGTAAATTATGAGAATAGTGACTTAATGCTCAAGGTAATGAGGTTGCTAGATGATGATTCAAATAAAAATCAGGATGCTTCTAATGAGCATGTGTGGAGGATAAACATGGTAAAGTCCATGTGGAGGGTCGACACGGTGAAGACGATGTAAAGGATAGACAAGGTGAAGACTAGCAAGAGGATTCTACTACTACTACTAAGATAAAGTGTTCTTCATGACTCTAGAATCAATAATTATTCCTCATTTTTAGTGAAAAAGCAACTATTAGAACTAGAAATGAGATGCTAAACAGATACAATCCAAGGTATGTAACAGTGCTATGTAATATATAAATATATATTTTGCCCTTCTATATAGCACTGATGTATAGCACTGCTACATATATAGCACTACTAGATAGCTATACAAGATTTTCTCCCAACCTACAAAGCCTAATATATCTAAGTGTCAAAGGTAATATTGGTGTTATCTAAGTGTCAAAGCCTAATATATCTAAGTGTCAAAGGTAATATTTGTGTTATATATATAACATGTAACGTATAGCTCTAGCCCTACTAGATAGCTATGTTGGAATGCCTACCTGATGTAAGGCATGGCATATCTAAGTGTCTAAAAGGTACGTAGAATTGCTATGTAATATATGACATATAACTCTACCCTACTATATAGGAATGTTATATATCATAGCTGTTAGAAAACATAGTTAGCAACTCAAGCTAAAGGTGCACAAGCTATGGTGGATCAAAACCTAAGCTAAGCATCATAGATGACAGGAAATTGATAAGAAGGATTAGTGCTTAATCACATGCTTAGAGACAACATGAGAACATAGTTTTTGAGCAAAAGTTTGATTACTTCATTCATTGATTTTGGGCCTCTTAAATAGGCCAAGGTGGATGCCTTGAAGTACATAAGCAATGATGTCATCCACTCCACATGGGTGGTCAACCATGTAAGATAGATACTAGCATATGGAATCTTCACTTACCCACTTGCATGAGGTGCCTTCTTCTAGCTGATTCCTTCACTCATTTACTACCTCTTGTAAATTTCTAATACCCTTTTACAACCATACAATCACATAAACCATAGTTTATGATGTCCATGACAAAAACCATACTCTTCTAATTCTAAATCTACCAAATATTCCAAATACAATAAATATTCCAAATACAATAAATATCCCAAATATCATCCCATTTCTAAAATCAAGCTTCCTAATGCACCAAATAAATAGTTTTCCACAATATTTGCATTGTAGCTTAGGCTTATTTTTGTACCTGCAATCTTTCATTTCATGACCAGGTTTACCACAAATGAGTGAGTGCAGCTAGTGTTTTTACCACCTTTGTTGTTATTGATCAAGTTAAGCTCCTATAAGACCATGGTTCTCTTGCTTTTTCTTGAATTCTTCAGATAAGGTAGCTTCAATGGCTTCCAAGGTATATTCTGGAAGATTTTGCAAGGTTAAAACAAGGCGACCATATTCCTCACACTGGGCATGCTCTTGAGAAGCATTGTAATAGCTTCTTCTTTCATAGGAGCTTCAACTGCTAACTGTGCCATCAAACTTTTCATATAGTTGAGGTGTGTGGGAAAAGTATCTCCAAGCTTCATTTTTAACTCAAAAATTTTGATCTTTAATCCAATCTTAGAGTGCTTACCCTTGGTCTCAAATATTTTGTCTAATGTGTTCCATGCATCACCAGCATCCTTTTTGGCATCAGTTATATGATGTATATAGCTGTCACTGAGTCCTAAGGCTGTAAATAGCCAAATATTTTTCATCCTTCAGCAAACCATGCTCCTTCTCCTTCTCTAGTGGAAGCTTTCTTTTCTTTACCATTAGAAATTGACCACAAGCCCTTTTTCATTCAAGTGAATTTTATCTTAACCTGAAATGTGTGAAATCATGTGATGTTTGAATTTATCCTTTTGAAGTGTGGCCATGATGATGAAGGGTGGTTAGCACAAGGGCAATGTCTAAAAACCCCTCATAATAAAAAAATCTATAAAGATTGAATCAAAGCTTAAGAGCCCCCGTTTCCATACAAATGCATGTTAATGATAAAAACTCTGAGAAATTTATGGCCTTTGCAGCATCATAATAAAAAGGTTTAGATTTTTCCTTCTTAACCTTTTTCTTAATTATCTTCTTCACATTGGTTGATTCACAAGAACTTGGAATTGTGAAGATTCTTGTGTCCCTTGAATGAGTAACGAGGAAGCATGAAAACACCCCTTGTGAAGGATAGTTTACACCATAAAACCATAAAATATTTAAATAAAAAATTAGTTGGCAAAGGTGGCCATTTTCTTCTCAGCCCACCGATGGATTTTTGCAAGTTGAATGAAGGCCAAGGAGGAGACCCGTTGCTTCTCTTTCTCTCCCCCTTTAACTTGTGGCAGTCGTGCACTACTATCTACTGGCCTTGACTGTGGGCGATGGCAACCTTCTCTCCTCTCATACCTTCTCTTGCGCATATCTCTGTTGCGCGGTCTATCAAGATTTATATTAAGGCTTTGATAAGTCTTATATTAAGTCTTTGATAAGCCTTAAAGCTTTAAAAGGCTCATGCTCACATGGGTAGTTATCGGACATCGAAAACGTCCTGAAGATGGCACCATGGGGGGGCTATATGCACAGGAAACAAGCGGATGTAGCAAATGACATACACGCTATGGACAGCTTGTACAGAGGTGCAACAGAAGGTACGGGTAGGTGTCAACACAAACCCTAAAAATCAAAAAAAATTGCTAAAAAGTAAACCCTAAAAAGAATGCCTATGCTCTAATACCATGTTGTAAAACACGATTGGTAGCTTAAGCTAGAGGTGCACAAGGTATTAGATTGGCCTTGCTTATATAAGGAATGATTAACTTGTATATAATAAAGGTCGTGATGCTAAAAGTAAGATTAAGTAATAGATAATGTCTTACCAATTATTCATGGATGGTACATATGTAAGTGTTGGAAGTAACTTTTGGTATTGGATTAGCTTTGCTTATATAAGGCATGATTAAATTGTATCTAATAGAGTTCATGATGTTAAACTAATGTTAAGACTTGGAATGGCTTTCAATAGAATTATAGAAAATCAATGGGTTGTATCTAATAAATTTCATAATGTATAAGTAATGTTAAGCCTTGGAATGCTTTCAATAAAACTATACATAATCAATGGGTTTTATCTTGCATATTGTGATATGAAGGGGTCGTTGGGCTGGTCCATATCGAATCCAACATTTTCCCTCTTGTTAATAACTAAAGGCTTTAACATTTTGTAGCTAAACATATGGTGTGTAAAGTAATATGGTCAATTTATATTTATAAGGTGAAGCATTTTCATGGAGTGTTGTCAAAGAGGAAGTTTGATGTAAGTCTAAGCAGTGGGTTTGCCTATGATTGGATGTAGCCATAGACTAACAAAGAAGTGATGATCATTTTCTCTTGAATAAACTTTAAGGGTTTATACGCAATGGTAAAACATAAATCAGGGCCCATTTCTTGGTTCAATAATGTTTTTGTGCTCCATCTTAAAATATCTTAATTCTAAGGGTTTATGAAACTAAGCATGACAAAGCATGGCAAACCACTTGCTCAAAAAAAGGTATGACTTATATGCATAGTTGTGAAACTTAAATAGAAGCATAGGAGACTCGAGAGAGAATATTTAGTTAGTGGTACATTCCCATATATGAGTTGATGCTTAACATTGATGTGAAATCTTTTTTTGGTATGGATTCCTCACTTGACTAATGTAAGTCTATGACTTTTTTCCATTGATGGTGGTGGATAGATGTTTCTAATAAGCCTCTTTCATAAGAAGAGGAGATGTTTTACAGATTATTGAAGTATCATCGTCTAAATGTTCGTATACATCCACTATCAGGTACAAAGATGTTTAGGTATGCATATCTTTGTACCCGATATTGGATGTTTAGGTACTTTCATTAGATGTTTAGACATTACTTTGTTAGATGTTTAGAGACATTCTGTTTGATGTTTAGACAATCTATTTCATGATTAAATACCTATTTGATATTGGGTGTCCTATATGATGCATGTCTACGGGTTAGATGCCTTTTTGATATTGAGTTCCCCATATGATGTATGTCTATGGGTTAAAGCTTCAATTCCATTACTAAGTGAAGGGAAGGGACTCCAAATGAAGAGTCTAAAGCTAATATAATATCTTAAGATGGTCTTTTAACTTAACCAAGAGATTAAGTATAGTCCTTAATCTCTTAAAAACTTTCATAGTCAAGGTCTAGTTTTACATTTCCTTCTTCTCATTGATGACATTACCTAAACATGAAAAGGATGATTATTATGAGTCCGTAAGGAAATGATCAAAGGGCATGAATCACGACACAAAGTCAAATGATCAAAGCCATAGTCGAGGTCTAGTTTTACATTTCCTTCTTCTCATTTGACGACAAGTATTCGTAGACAAGAAAAGGATGATCGTTATGAGTTCATAAAGGGCATGATTATGTGTTAGATCAAGTCATAAAGTTGAATGATCAAATGAAATTCATCTTGTTTGTTTCTAATTAAGTTGCTAGCTTTGGTTAGATCAAGGTTACATTGAGAAGTTTTGCAGCTAGAGCAATGGATTTAAAATAGAGATGATATTTCATGTCCCTTTCACCTCTCTGCCTCCAATATTGGGTCCTTAGATATGAGTTACCCCTGCACACCCCACCCCCCCACCCCCCGAGGAGCCTTAAGCAACCTTAAGACACATCCTGTGCACTACCATGTGTTTGTGAGTGTGGTTTCTGGCTTTATAAGTGTCTTCTCAATAAGATTTAGACTATCAAGATTCAACTCCATCACACAGAAAATACCAGATCTCAACTCAGATCCTTGAGGGTGGAGCTTCATAAAGATATATTAACAAATTCCTCTGACAGAAGGTGGAGCTTCATAAAGATATATAAAAAATCCTCTCGACAGAATTTGTATAGCTTACCCCAAGTTGCCAGACCATCACCAGCACAAAGAACAATATATTTAACAAAAACGATAGATGTACAGAACTTACAAAATTTGTAACTATATCAGAGACATAGAGCCCCCAATTGACACATCTAAGACATCCAAAAGCTGTCCTTTTAGGTGATCTCCAACAAGTTCTGTTTAGAGCTCAACAAACCACTGTTTTATCTCCAAACATGGAAATAGCCATTGCAGACACTAGAAGTGGTGAATTGGTGTTTCTACAAACAAATTGGACAAAACAGCTGAAACGGCTCACATCACCAGCAGCATGGCACAACAGCAAGGGAACAACTAAGAAAATGATGTTTGCAGTTGTCCAACAGCTGTTTCATGTTACACTTGGGCTGGGAACAGCATCCACCCATGAGCACTTGTGGGGTTAACAAATCACCCGCCCCATCTGCCTGACTGTACTCTTAAGGGTGAGGAAGGATAAAACACCTGGGTGTTCTTGTTTAATTTGGCCCAAACCTTGCACCGATTGCACAAATGGAAACTCTCAAATCTCCACATTTCACAAAAACTGAAATACCAAATTCTAAATCTCCTCCCAATTCTTGATCTTTCGCCCAACTTCTCTGAACTTCTGTCTCAATTTTGTGTTTTTACCAAATAAACCTCAGCTTCCCTCCCATCTTTGATTTCCCCCAAATTGCCCTCAAATTCTTCCCAATTTTTACAGTTCCCCCAAACTTTTCTTGTATTGCCCCCAAATTACCTCCTTTTCTCCTTGATGATCTATATTCCCCCATTACCCCCCTTGATTGATTCATTTCTCAGCCACCACTCTGAGGTGGCCATTTCCATTATATACAACTTGGCAACAAATACATGCCCACAGGCAGAGACGCTACCCAACATGGTGGTGAAAAGTTTATTTATGTCTCAGCTCATTGGCAATAACTCCAAAGGACACACTTAAACATCTGCAGTAAAGTAAAAATAAACTTTTATAGTAGCACAAATATAGGCAAATAACCTCAAAGCAGAAAGACAAGTTGCTGGGCAACATGCTTATGCTCTCAATGCAGGTAGAGCCAAAGATCTCATTACACCACAAGGTCTCCTTCAACTACGGAAGGTTTGCCACATGTGAAAATTAGGAGTGTCCATAAACTTTTTCTGCGTACAACCGGCTTCCCTTTCTCCTTCTCTGCAACATAATCAGCCATGTACTTGAGGACAGCCTGCACAAACAATCCCATCCATGTTAACAAGTTAGTGAGTTCCATAATATCAGAAAAACAAATTGCATGCATACACGCAGTCTGTAAATAAATACTTTTGAAAAAATAACAATAACTATTAGAAATAAACATATTAATAAAACAAACAAATATAAATAATACGTTACTACCTTCAAATCAAAATGTAGAGATGTGTGATATAAACCAAAATCAAAGCATGAGCAAAAGGTCCCCAGCATTACCTCCCTCCCTTGATCAGCAATGTCTTTGGGTGGCAGCCGCCAGTGGTTCCCACTTAAGTCGAGCTCTTGCAAATTAGTGAGCAGTGCAAACGAATCAGGTAAGACCTTGAGCTGGTTGCAACTCAAGTTCAACACCTTGAGCTTCTGGAGGTTCCCAATTCCTTGGGGCAACTCCTTCAGCTCATTGAAATTGGATGCCAAATTGAGTCTCGTCAATGTGGTCACTTGGCAAAGAGCTTCAGGAATGCAACGTATCTCATTGAAAGAGGCATCAAGGTCTACCAAGTTTGTCATGGAAGCCATGGTTGTCGGCAAGCTGCTCAATTTATTCCAATGCACATCAAGGCAGTGTAGCTGCGTGAGCTTCCCAGTGGCTTCTGGCAATGCTTTGAGCTGGTTAAAGGAAGCTTTAAGTTCAATCAAGGCCGTACACTGACCAATGGTCCATGGCAGCTCTTCAATCATGTTGTTATCTATGGCAAGCGTTTTCAAGCTTGTGAGTTGGCCAATGGATTCTGGAAGTGCTACAAGTTGATTGGTGCACACATCCAGATTGACTAGGTTGGCAAGGTCTCCAATGGACTCGGGTAAAATGGTCAGCCGGTTTCCAGAGAGATTCAGATCTGTGAGCCAACTCATCTTGCCGATGGACTCCGGAACCCATTCAATCTCCTTGAGAAAAGCACCACGGAGGTCTAGGCAAGTTTGCCTTTCCTTTGAGGCTATATCCAGCATGCTCAACGCGCTGAAAGTGTTCTTGACATCTCGCACCAAGGAGTCACCTTCATTGTTTTTCACATCCCCATCGCCTGCCAAATAAGGAACTAAGAAGCTCCTTGATTGTTTTTCCTCTGCCCAACAAAAAAAGGCCAGCAACAAGCACAATGGATGCTTTTGAGCTAATTGATCCTCGATGGGATGGGAAATACTACAGCTTTGTAACATGGTAAAAAGCAAACAATTTTGCAAAAATTTGGCAGAGTAATGGAAGCAATGAGAAACGTACCTGAACCTGCGTCAGGCTTTGGCTGTGCCCATAAAAGGGATTGAGCCACGCTGGAAAACGAGTCACTGCGACCGTAGGTTGAAGATTTAGGCTTGGCACCAGGACGATCATCTACAGAGGAAGAAATCACCCCTGCAGAAGAAGTCACAGAGCTCTCAGAAGGCGGAAAGTCCCATACCACATCAAGAACTGACCTTGCACTGCCTCGCCCACCCACGATCTCTGCCTGCTTGCCGTCCTCCTTGGAGGCTGGAAAGGCCGACAGCCCTTCTGAATCTGCATCTTCCCCTGAAGCTAATGTTATGGAAGAGAGGGCTGCATGGGCTCTGCGAATCCAGCCATCATAGAGGCGGTGCCGCTCCTCCAGCTCCACAACAGCCTCCGCTGCACGCTTCTGTTCCTTGGCTTTGCCCTCTGCTGCCTCAGCCCGCATCTCTTGCAACGCCCCAAACACACTTGCCGGTACGTCTTTAGGCTTCGGCTGCCGCAGAAGCTCCTCCTGCCTGGTTGCCAGAGCATCATTCACCTTGGCAATGGTGACAATGGCCATCTCTAGCTCTGGGAAAGAGGGCCGCGGCGGCAAGGCCTTCTGCAATGCTAGCATCTCTGCTATCACCTCATCAAGAGAAGGAGGAGAAGGCGCCATAGAGAAGCTGTGTGTGTATGTGTGTGTGTGTGTGAGAGATAGTCGGTAGTGTCAAAGACTAGGATGGCTTGCCTACGCCGTACAAAGCTCCAGCTTCTAACCTATGCTTCTGTTGTCAAAGATGTGGCGAATCTACTTGTATATTTCAAGTTGCAAAAACTAGGGCTTCTGCCTTGGCAAGCTTCTGTGTGTGTGTGTGTGTCTGTGTGTGTGTGTGTGTGTGTGTGTGTGTGTGTGTGTGTCCAAAATTTCCTCTAAAACCTTCAAGGGTCTGACCTTGGGGAGATTCAAGGACCTTGGAAGCTTCTAAAAGTTCTGAATCTTCGGGGCTTCAATGACCTACCTCCTGTTCTCCTGTAAAAGACCCCTTTGTTTCTGCTGTCAAAGGCCTCTGCAAAACCTTCTGTATTTGCTAAGATTCTGTTTGTGCTGTCAAAGACCTCCCCCTGCAACACCTAGGGAGGGCTTCTGTTTTAGCTCCTGGGCAGGTTGCCTTATACTGTAAAAGAGGACTGTGCTATGGCTATGGCTATGGCTATGCTATGGCGACAGAGCTTCTCCTCCCTCCTCTAAAACACAGGATCGTGGCCCTTGCTATTGCCTATGGCATGCAAACATTATATACAAAGAGACGAGAGACCTTAGAGCGAGACTGCAGGAGCAGTTTGGACAGAAATGGAGATGCAAAAGCGTGTCTATTTTAAGGCAAGAGGGATAGGAAGGGGGGCATGGGCCAAAAGGAACAGTGAAGATGTAACAAATTAATTAAATGAGATTAAAGGGTGCTGCGAGCTAGCAAAGGTTGTGTGTGTGTGTGTGTGTGTGTGTTGGGGAGAGTGTGTGTGAGGGGGTGTGGAGAGAGAGAGAAGGGGAATCAGAGTAAGGGGCGAATCTCTTACGGAAAGGAGTCGTCAAAAACTGCAGGCCAGAGAGAAGCTCTGTGAAAAACTGCCCAAAGCAGTCTCTCTCTCTCTCTCTCTCACAGAGTCAGTCACACATACCATGCATGTAGCAGCAAGGACTGGACAAACCTAAAACCCGAACAAACAGGCTGGAATGTTGAAACCATGCCGGTTCCGTTTTCCCGAGAAGAGAGAGAGTCTCTAGAGAGAGAGACACACACACACGAGACGAGAGAGAGAAAGGGTTGCCCAGCTAGAGAGAAGTGCCCCAGAGAGAGACTCTACGGAAAACACCTCCCCCACATGCAGCCCCCCCACGTGGCACCCGCCACCACATCCAGCCTGGCTTCACATTTGCTTTTTGTATACTATATAATATATATTATATATATATAATATGAACGGCCCCCAAAAAAAACATGGAAAACTTTGGGTATAATATTACTTATTTATTTTTTAACGATTGCAAGTTCTACCACTCAACCTTACCTATGGGCGTGTAGTGTAGTGCAATGGCAAAATAGGTTGGCTCATTTATTGGGTCCCAAATTTTTTTTCCCATTAATTAGTTTGGCAATAGAAGTTTGGAACCTTCCTTTGGCAAGAGGAAGAATAGAAGTATAGGTAGCTTAGTTTTTTTTAGGGTGTTGACATGTGGCAATAGAAGTTCTGAAATATCTGGAACGTGTGAACAAAGGGATTCAACGCCAAGAGCACGGCATCTGAGAGAGAGGGAGACAACGCAAAGAAAGCCTAGCGTGCTCTGCTCTTTTGCTCTTCTACCCAGGTACGCGAGTTCAAACGCTGCTACACTACACCCCCAAGGTGTCTACGTGAATGGCATAATTTCACAACCAAAAATCCTCGCACAACAGAAACAAAAACTTGCAACCTTGGCTATGTTATTTATTTATTTTTTAATTTGACAACTCCCAAGTTATAACCTTCCAAACATCATCCATTTAAAAGTCTTTTTGAGCGTCTAGATTTCAGCTTACCTTTGGGGCAAAAAAATGCAGCATTTTTGAACTCCATTCCATAATTCCAAGGTCTCAAGGAATTTTCCAAAATGGATGCACATATTTTGATGAGCGTAACTGCACCATTTCTAGAGGCTACACAGGTTTTCTAAAATAATCTTGGCTACACTAGTTATTTTGATAGTGTTTTCAAGCTGTGCAGTATAGTTTCCCATTTTCGAATGCTAGTGCAATTTTTTTGGTTTTCAAGGCTAGTGGCCAAACCAGTCCAAGCAAAGTAGTTTGGCTCGTTGGGCCACTAGTGGCTAGAACACTGCCACTAGTAGCCCATGTCAGGTGCCACAACCCCCCATGCCCTAAAGGCGTACTAGAAAATTTCGTTGAGACATTTCCTAGTCTTCTCCCCATATTCTTCCAAACTTATTCAAATGCACCAAAAATGCAATTGTTTATTGTGGCCACATCACCGTGTTAAGATGAGCTTTGCACATAAATTCCATGTAAAAGAAATGAAATGGACAAGAGAGATTTCATGTGTATTGAGCTAAAAAATGAAATGAAATGCACTCCTAAGGACCTTTTCTCACATGCCGAGCTGAGCAAATTAGAGAATTAGCCACAAATTTATCCTAAGGTACTCAAAAGTGTTGAAGCATTGTAAGGTTTTCTTCCACTTTACCAACTTTCAAAATGCATAATGCGGGTGCAACGTAAAAGTGTAAGGTGTTTAAAGTCATCACTCTTCATGGTTACAGAATTGCAAAAAAACAATATGTTTATTAGATTACCCAACCAACAATCATGTTGAGACTATTTTATCTTATTCTCATCAACAACCCCATCAATACAAATAGTTGGTGATAAAAAAATATGTGATTGCTTAATATCACCACTTTGCTTGAAGGCCATTACCAAGGATGGCATGTTGGCTATGCAAAGAGCATGATGCATGCTTTACACAATTTAGAAGGCCTAAATTTGGCCCTCCTTTCTTCTCATATGGATCATATGTTATGCGATTGCTTAGCTAAGATGCCATAAATGCTCATTACACCTCATCTCATCATGCAAGAGGTTGGCATGCACACATGCACACGTGGAGAGCTAGTAGTTTTAGCATTAGGATCTTTTTTTATCAATCTCAAATTTTGGTTCCGCTCTCTCAAATTTTGTTCCCATTCTCTCCACTACAATGTTATCTCATGGATCATATGTGACCTGTTCACTTAGAAATAAGATTGTGATACTTATATTTTCTCTCTCTCTCTCTCTCTCTCTCTCTCTCTCTCTCTCTCTCTCTCTCTCTCTCTCTCTCTCTCTCTGCACGTGCACCTATGTACATGTGTGTGTGTTTTATATGTGTGTGCATGCATGCATGCATGTGTACACACACATAAAATAATGAAATCTTTGACACAAGAAATCATGTGCATGCACCTAGACCAATAAGCACCTAGATTTCTTTTTAAAAAAAGAATTAAAAGTGCAATGTTGCTTCACTAAATCAACAATCATATAACACAAGAAAATGAGATATATAGATACATACACACACACACATGCATACACACACACACACACACACACACACATATTCTTATTGCATGATGATCCACATAAGATCAACATGCAACATGTGTGACTCCTCTTTTTATTGAACATTAAGTTGCATTAGTCTATAATCCACTAAAGCCCCTCCATCCCCTCTCTGCCAACATGTGCTTGCTATTTGGAGCTTATGATGCTTGAACCTATCCATTTGTGGACCCTACATACCAACACAACTTGCCTACATTATTTTAGTAATTGTGTTGACATAAGAATCCCTTGTTGTTTTGCATGCATGGACCTTGTCTATTTGTTTATCAAGAGATTATGTAATTGTGTTGACACAAGAATCCCTTATTGTTTTACATGCATGGAACTTGTCTATTTGTTTATCAAGAGATTATGTACTAAACTCTCATGTCACACATTTTCCTACTTGGACCTTGTCTAGTTGTTTATCAAGAGATTATGTATTCTCTCATGTCACACATTTTCCAACCTATCGTTACTTTGAAGTTGTCAACCTTATAACTTCCTCATAAATTGATGGTGTATTTTACTTATTTCCTATTCAAGATCTCCACGAGAGGCATCCTACTCCCAAAGAAGAAATAATGTATTCAATAATTAATTCATCAAAACATTAAAAAGTTATCGTTTTAAAGCTTTTATGGTTATTCAAAGAGGAAATATAAAGATTCTTACTTGATAGCATCATATAGGAAACCTTTATTCCTTTTTAAGATTCATTATTCTATGATGGAAACTATGAATATTCTTATTTGGTGGCTTGGTAGGTTTCATAAGTAAACACATTTCCAAAACTATGTCTTAATGATGTATGGCACCTACCCAGAATCATGTAACATCGACACTAGAATTCAAACCTATGTTATGCATGGCAAAAAGAAACAATAAATTATTAGGGTGTGTTGTTTTTACACATAACAACAACATGAGAGATCTTTTAGGCATGAAACTACCAATACTAATCCTACATACTAAAATAATAAATTAGTGTGGATCATTTTACACATAACAATAACATGACAGATCTTTTAGGCATGAAACTACCAATATTAATCCTACATACTAAAATAATAAATTAGCGTGTGTCATTTTTACACATAACAACAACATGAGAGATCTTTTAGGCATGAAACTACCAATACTAATCGTAATACTATATCAAAATCATGCTTAAGTAATCTTTAAGAAAGAAAATGCACGAATTTATATAAAAATTTTACATGTGTAATGATTTAAATAAAATATGAAAATATATCAACATAGAAATGCAATAGAAGTGCCTTGATGTTTAAAAAAAAAAACAGATCCTTCAAAATCGCAATATCATGCACTACTTATTATTTTAAATCCATACAACACAATTTGACCTTGTCCATCTCCCTTCTTCGTAGTTTGACAATATTCATGAACCTAAGTTCCCCACTCTCTCAAGCCTAGTAATGCAATGGCCTCCTGCACACACTTGTTCTCTACAAGGAAAAAGGTAGGTTTTCTTTGAAGCTTGACCTAGATCCATGCATTTCAAAATCATGGGAAAATTAACCACCTCAAGAGTAAGCATACAAAAGTATGAAGAATATAATGTCAACCACAAATGATTCCGTGTTCCTCTCGGATTATTACTACTAAATATGTTATAACTTTTAGTGCATTACATTGCCTTAACATCCATTATATTTGGGACTTTATCGAATAGCCACATTGTTGGTAACATCCATATCGATTACATGCTAGCTTCCCTTTGTCATCGTCTCTTCATCGTCATGCATAGTGGATGAGCTAGCGACATTGTTGGTAACATCCATATTGATTATATGCTAGCTTCCCTTTGTCCTCATCGTCTCTTCATTGTCATGCATAGTGGATGAGCTAGCATATCCAAGAAGAGTTCATCTAGCTTATGTTACTCAAGCTACTAAAGGAACATATCCTAGAGCACACAAGTAGCCTCCATCCACATACATGCAAACTTCCAACCAAGAAAAAGCATGCGTAGATTCAAAAGGAGAGTAGAAGAGCTTACAAGCTTTCAACCAAAATGGGAAGATCTTTTCTATTACTCTCTTTACAAGGTTGTCTTACATACATTTGTGTGGTCAAGCTTTTCACATTTTCATTTAAGACATAAAAATAGTCCTTGGTACACTAAGCCCACCAATATTAGGTTGCTTACAATATGTAGTGTTATTATTATAAAAGATGAGAGTGTTATTATTATAAAAGATGAGAGTGAATTACAAAAATGGGTGGTGCAAGTGCCTTACAAAATGACCATGTAGATGTTAACCAAAGTGGTTAATAGCTCTTCCTCCCAATGGTCTAAGTCCTTCAATCAATTAAGGAATGATGAGGTCAAGAAGCTATAGCTAATGGACCAAATGGTACAAAACTTTAGTCAAGATTATGACACTACTTAATTTAGCTTGGTAGTAGTTGGTGTATACAACCACCAATATCTAAAGAAATGTTGGGCCTAGTTGCATGGCTTCTCACTCTTTAGCATTGCATGTTGATGTTGTATCTATGATGAGGTCAAGAAGCTAGCCACATTGTTGGTAACATCCATATTGATTATATGCTAGCTTCCCTTTGTCATCGTCTCTTCATTGTCATGCATAGTGGATGAGCTAGCATATCCAAGAAGAGTTCATCTAGCTTATGTTACTCAAGCTACTAAAGGAACATATCCTAGAGCACACAATTAGCCTCCATCCACATACATGCAAACTTCCAACCAAGAAAAAGCATGCATAGATTCAAAAGGAGAGTAGAAAAGCTTACAAGCTTTCAACCAAAATGGAAAGATCTTGTTCTATTACTCTCTTTGCAAGGTTGTCTTACATACGTTTGCGTGGTCAAGCTATTTTCACAATTTCATGGTTAAGACATAAAAATAGTCCTTGGTACACTAAGCCCACCAATATTAGGTTGCTTACAATATGTAGTGTTATTATTATAAAAGATGAGAGTGAATTACAAAAATGGGTGGTGCAAGTGCCTTACAAAATGATCATGCAGATGTTAACCAAATTGGTTAATAGCTCTTCCTCCCAATGGTCTAAGTCCTTTAATCAATTAAGGAATGATGAGGTCAAGAAGCTATAGCTAATGGACCAAATGGTATAAAACTTTAGTCAAGATTATGACACTACTTAATTTAGCTTGGTAGTAGTTGGTGTATACAACCACCAATGTCTAAAGAAATGTTGGGCCTAGTTGCATGGCTTCTCACTCTTTAGCATTTCATGTTGATGTTGTATCTATTGCTTGTTAGAAGGTGAAGATCTTGACATACAACAGTAGGTCCTCCTTTTGTGACGTTTTCATAAACAATAAGACCATATTAGGAAATTTGAATCCCAATTCCCACATTACTAAGATTTGGACCAAATTTCCTAATTTTAATACAACAAGTGTAAGTTCTCTCCACAAATTTTTTAAAAAATCTAATACAACGAATGTCATTCCTTAATTTATAATTACGAAAGACTTAGACTTAATTTCCTAAATTTAATGCATTAGAGGTAAATTATCATCATAAAGTAATTTTGTTTTTCTTAAATATGAAATTGAGATGACAACATGTGATATCTTAGAGTTAAGTATCCCTCTATATTACACAAATTCATTTAAAATCATGATTTGAATATTAAAAAATGTGATTTTGACCTTGTAAATCATAAGAATTCATTTATTTTCATAATTTAAATATTGACAAAGGTGACTCGTTCCTGCTAGGTATGGATAAAGACCTTGGAATGGAGGGGAAAGTTTTTCAATGAGCTTTATCTTGCAAGCTTTTCTGTCACTCCCAAGAAATTACAAGCTTTTTTGTGATAATAATTTATTTAAAACATGACTTTAATTTATTAAAAAACATATTCATTGATTAAAATATATTTCAATTTATCAAGATCTGACATTATTAGGAAGGCATTAGATGTAATACATATTATGGCGATTTTCAAAAATAAAACTTGTATTACAATATGGTAGGAAGGCATTATATATAATATGTATAATGGCAATTTTCAAAACAAAAACTTTCATTACATATTATGGAAATTTTCTATAGATGGTGTGATGTAAGAGTTCACAACCAAAAATGGGAAAAAGAGTAGTGGTCTTTGAGACTTAAGCTTGTTCCTAGAATGGCTAAGTTCTGATGATACATCCATAGCTGAAAGTGTGGGCTAATGTATAAACATATGCTCATTTTTATTAAGCCCCAAGATATACAAGAAAATATAATATAAATGCTCGCATACTAGGTATGGTTTTTGGCAAATTCTATTTTTTGGAAATCTAGGCATGTGCACATTAGTTTATTTTTTTATGTGCACATCATATACAAACCCCTCAAGTTAGAGCTATCCATGGTGGATAACCACATTTGTTGCATTCAACAACCCCCAAAATAGAATTTGGCTTTTGGAGGATTGTTTAAATCTCTGGTCTGTCCTCGTCTCATGTGGTTGACCAAGTCGATACTGGATGTTGGTTCCTTAGTTGACATTTTGAACAAAGCATCTATCTTCAAGTAGGCCCTGACCAAGAAAAAGCCCGTGGAAGAAGGAATACGTTGGCCTTATTTTTAACAATAAAATGCTATCAAACGCTTCACCCATAGGCATCCTTGATTTTTTCTCTTATGCAACAATCCCCCTAAACCTACAACATTGGTGCGCAATTCAAATAATTAAAATCTATTTGGATCATAACACAAAGATAACAATTACTCAATATAAAGGACCATACCTCTGGTTTTCCACCACGAGTGGGACTAACTCTTCAAGAAAGTTGGTCAGCTTTGCTTCCCTAAGTATTTGGACCTCTCTGGACCATCGTCTCTCATCATCATAGATGACATAATCTCCTTTGCCACATTCATTTGAACTTTTCAAGGACCTGCATTTTTATCCACCTTAAGGACATCATCAAACCAACTTCTTTGTTTTCTCAATCTTGGATCTTCCTTGTTGAATGGGATGCTGATGTTCACCAATATGAACCATGAGTCATGTCATCTTGACATCATGGGGCATGACATAGTACACTGCACAGTTACATGTATCAATGCAATGTGCAGGCACTTTTGGCATAAATGACACACAATTTTATTGTTTTTCTTCTCTACAAGTAGACCAAGGGAAACTTTCTTCTCGACATGTCTTATAAATCAAGTTTTATTGAGGTTCTTGTGAGATAAGCAGGACAAGATGTCACGTGGTATTCCAATTAATCAATATAATAACTCACTCTCACGGTGCATTGGATGGACATATTAGTGGTTGTGGGCCTTGTCCAAATATGACCATCAAAATTTTGTTCCATCCCATCCATAACATTTACCTTGCCAAATGTCAGAGGGAACTCCATGATGAGATTATAATTGTAAACCCTGAGTACTTATGTAACTTGTATTACATTCTTTATACTCCCAATCTGAGATCTCAACACATTCGCCTTGCTATTCTCTATTAGCCAAGGGATGATACTCTTCCCCTAGACTTTCTCTTCATTTAAATTCTCAAGGTTAATTTTAGTAGACCTCTCATTACCTTTTGGAGATGTTGATGTCATACTACCCTTCGAGTCTACAAGTGTAGACTTCCATGGCCCCTCAAAATCTACATTGGAAGACTTCCTAGCAAAGCATGAAGTCTGTGAAGAATGGGAACTTGAATTGATTGGCCTCTACTGAGGCTCACGAAGATCAGTGAGTTGGGTCTTTTTCTTATCACCCTTGCATGGTTTGTGTCCTCAAGGTCAACATGATAAATGTTTCTCCATGCTATGTGCTTATTAGACATGTCTGAAGCAAGTGATGCTTACAATGACTCTTTATCCATCAATCACACACACACACACACTATCCTTCTTTGGTCTCTCAACCCTTTCTGAAGGGCTATCACATGCTAATGCATGGTTTACAAGCACATATCTACTTGACATGGAGGCCTCTAGAATATAGTGCTCGTAGCCTTCAATATTAACCTGAGAAGGAACCTTCAGCTCTAGCATTGGTGTCGGTGTCCGATCAAGACCCGACACTTATGTGGTTCCAAACCACCTAGTCGGCTCCAAAGGAGCAACGACCAATGTAGCTGTCCTCGATGCAATTGTGGGTTAGTCCCTAGGGCTATCTAGATTCCGGACAGTATTCCATGTCCAGACAGGACCGAACTTAACACAAGATTGAACACACAGAGATGAATAGAGAGAAAGCAACAGTGAGACAAAGACCAATCCATTCTTGCGTATTACAGTACAATGCCTTAGTAAGAATGTTAACCTATGGCGGACATTGAGACACATTACTTTTTACGTCATGTAATTAATTTAAGTATTCTGAGTCATGGGCCGGGCTTGTCGGCACCACATGTAAAGGATAAAGGGATTGGGTGATCGATGAGAGGCGCACCTCGAATGTCATCAGGATAAGGGTTACGATCGATCGGCCATGTGTGGGCGCCCATGTGTGAACGGCTAGGTCATGTATAAGAGTCAAATGTAACCTTAAAACCTCTCATTCTCAATGTGTTGAATACAAGGAGTGCTCTTGCCTTATCTTTTCCATCCCCTTCTCCTGTGTGTATGAGAGAGCGAGAGCGAGAGAGAGAGAGAGAGAGAGAGAGAGAGAGAGAGAGAGCGATCGAGCACTACGTGGCGGCATGGCAACGGCGAGGCAGTAGAGCGCGACGGCGGCTCCTTCTTTACTGTAGCGCGAGAATCTTTCACGACGGTGGTCTGAGCGGTGAGTGACACACCTTTGCTCCCTGTTTGAGCTTGCTAGTTTCTGGTTGTGTGCTTGCAGCCATTTGTGGCTCGCATATGGTGCCCGGCAAGTCCTCAACCCCGATACGTGTAGCAAAAGCGTACATTTTTGGTGCCACTGCTGGGGAAATGCCCTGCACCAAGCTCCAGATGCAGCTCGGGCTGCTGCGTGAAGTGAAATTTATACTGTAGGAAAGGCACAGAGAGGTGTGATTGTGTGTATAGTGTTGATTTCCATTCGTTTTTCTGTATTTCTGGCTTTTTTTTGCATTTCTGTTTCTACCCGGGCATTTTGTAGGTCTGCACGCTGTGCGTGTGTGTGCGAACATGAATGAGGGGCTGCTCCCTTAGTTCTGCGCGCCCAAACAGCAGCAAGGCGGTGCGGCGGCCAACCCTAAATCGACCCCCAGCCCCGGCCTCGGTCTCGGTCTTTTGATATATATATAGGAGAGTGAGCCCCGGCCTTGGTCTCGGTCTTTTGATATATATAGGAGAGTGAGCCTCCATAGCTTTCTTTCAAGTGAAAGCCTAAGGGGAGTGAAGCTCTATATGTAGCCTACCCCCCAAGGAGTGGAGTGGTCATGTGGGATAAAGCCTTCACCCTTCCCCCCACAAGCAACTAGAGTGTTCTGAGGACCACGGGAGCTCCGGATAGGCGAACACTGTGCTGTAAAGCACACTAGGACCCCTTGAACGATATGCTCGTCTTGAGCTATCACATGCCCTAGTCCAGGTTCTCGACCATAAGTAGGGGGGTAAAAACGGGTTGAAAACGAAACAAAAACAAGTAAAAACGGGGTGCGAAACACTTGAGAAACCACTTGTGTGGGCTTCAAGGGTAGTTACCAACGCCCGTAGGGTATCCACGTCACATGCATCTACGCTCTGGTTGGGTGCTAGAGTCTGAGCAACTAGAAAGCGTTTCAGTTTACGTAGGCTCACACCATCCCTCCACGTTAGCATCTTGGCCTTCAGTTGGAACCCAAGGAAGTGTAACCCAAGATCCACGAATAGTGCCTAGTGACTCGTCCTCTGACTCTGAAGTCATGGAAGAGAACCCTACCAAGAACTCTGAGGAAGCAAGCTAAAACGTGCCAGTTTGGGCCCCATAACCCGGATCTAGCATGTTTAGTCGTCTAATAGAGACCTTTAGTAGAGCTACACGCTCTGAACATGCGACAAGTGAAGTAAACGAAGGAGGAGGGGAAGTAGATTCGCCATTCACATCTCATGTAGACCCTACCCTCCCAAAGAGTGTCCATGTGGATAGTCTACTCACTTCGTTTAATGAAGGCCCTACTGAGCTACCACCTTGTGACGCTCTTCCTAAAGTAGAGGTCCCTAGAAGTCAACCCACCATAAGAAGTGACATTGCGTCCACTTCAAGAGAACCGTTTGGCATGCCAAGTTTAGATGGGATATTTCTCAATGAAAATTGGGAATATGATCTACACACGGAGACCCTGACTGACCTGTACACGGGTTATACATACCATGTAGGTTGGTTAGAAGTCATACGATCTACATCTAGTGCCACCAATCTAGATGAACAACAACAAATGATATGTGAGGTTATTCATAGAATTATCCAATTCGAGAGGCAGAATACGGGCAAGGCCAAACAACCAACCCTGTCACAATTGGAGACTCCCTCAGTGAGTCCCATAGATCCTTCGTATGTTGTTTTGCCTGGAGTCTCAATGCAGGTTTAGCCCACGAGCAGTAACTTTAGCTTTCCAACTTTGGCTCAACTTTCCATTAGGGAATCCACAAAGCCTACTCCGATGATGATGAGCATGATGGAAAGTGCATTCGTTACCACTGTAGTTAGTACAACACCGCTACCTAGTGGTACAGTACCTACAACAGTGCGTACCAGTGCATATCGACCATATGTACCTATCGCTACTCATGCTCATGTAGCTCCTACGCCTCTCGTTATGTCAATGGCGTATGCTCCACGAATGCCTTATCACAACCCTTATCCACGAGGAGCTAGGCCTAGTCACATATCATATCCTACGTCAGTTGCATACATATCAAGACCACTGCCAACTCCTATCAACCAGGCCATCCCAGAAAGTGCCTCCACCAGCTATGCCTGCTCACTTAGGTGATCTAGCAGCCTTTGCTCAAACGATCGGCAGACGATCTATTGCGGAAAACATGCGTGGCATGCCTGAGAGAGAGAGCCTAGAAGTAAGGCGGTACAAGTTGCCAAGCTATTGCCAAGGAGCCCAAGATATCCGAAATGTCTGTAGTTAGCTGACCTTACTAAGGCTCTCCAAGAATACTTTAGGGAGCTCCTTAAAATAACCATATGTACCCAAGAAGAGAGCAACAATGGTGTTCGGTTTGCTTAGGACCACATAGTACAAGTGAAGTGAATGTCCCACATTCAGAGTTAAATTCAATGGGACTTGCAATGCATGTGGTAAGTATGGCCATCAATCTAAGGATTGTCTAGTACTTAAGTGTATGTTAGCAAATCAGGCACCACTAGCCTGGTCGAACACACCTTAAGTACCCGCATTGATGCCTGCACCACCTGTTGAGCAACCGTCACAACACATAGTTCCAAGGAACCCAAATGTAGTCCAGTCTGTGCCGTTACCACCGCCAATGCTAGGACCGCAACCTCCACATCCAAGGATTACCCCTATAAACCAGATGGGTTGTGAGTCCCATAGTGCGTGTGGGGATTATGAAGAGGATATAGACCCCACTGTTCCATATGGGATTATGAGGAGGATATAGACCCCACTGTTCCATATGGGATTGATACGTTTGAAATGACTCCCTAGTACTACATGGAGGATCATTTCGGTCAAGTTAAGCCTGTATATCAAGTGGCTGCTCTCGCCACAAGAGGGCAAAACCTTAATACCGTGGCTAGGAGAACACCTCTTCAATGCTACGATTGTGGTGGACCGCATCGTGTAGCGGAGTGCCCTAATAGGCTACAGAAGATCGCTACTCAAATGCAACCAAATCAAGGGAGCACGTCGGGAATGCCGGTACTTACATGTAATCGTTGTGGCATAGATCATTTGATTGCTCAATGTCCAAATAATCCGAGTGCACCCAAGATTACACCATTGAATTTGGTTGAGGTCACCAATGAGGCACTAGGAACCACACCGACTGTACCTGCGAATGTAGTCACACGGTCAATGCTTCAAAATCAAAACTACATTCTTGAAGAGAGGGATACTGCATCAATTGCTCGAGCAAATAAAAAGAAAACGCGATGGAAGAGATCGCTTAATGCCACAAGCTCCAAGCCCAGTTCAAAGACTAATATAGGCACAGGAGACGACCCCGTGTATATGAATGACCCTGAAGATGATTCTGATTCAATAGAAACCATGGGGACCAAAGCCACTACTTTAAAGGAGGAACCCTCTCGGGAGCTCAACGAAGGAGAATCAAGCAAATACATAAATTAGGGGAAACAAAAGGAAACTCCTCCGGCCCCACAACCAAGTCAGCTAATGCCCTCTCGGCTACCCAGACTGACTGAGACTCCCAAAGACAAGCCACGTGGGCCAAAAAACCTCAAGAAAAAGATTGGAACTTACCCAAACCCAGTCGAGGAAATTGAACAAGTGCAACACTTAAGGGGTTTGGTGGAAGAAACACAAAGAGAACTGGAGCCAGCAGACCCTAGAAGAATCAAAATTCCAGACACAGTGTTTCCTACACAAGTTCAACCCCACAGGAGCCATAAACCGTTAGCTATACCTAGTATAATTCGAGAAGAAAGTGAGGATAGGACATCAGGAAGTGGGCAGACACCCTTCTTGCTTGAAAGAATGTTTAGTGAGGGAATGCCTGACCCCATCGAAGAGGAAGTGATTCCATCTTCACCAGTCCCTAGTCAGGGGCCGATATCTCGAAAAGTACCGTTGAATGTGTCCAAGCTAATGGATTTCATGTCTTCTGAAATCAAGACCACGATCATATCCAAGTTATACGGAGATCCTGAGCTATTTTTAGCTCTTTGGGCATTTTTCAATGGAGAACTGAAGGCGGGGTTACCACAATTTGCAACTATGGATAGACCCGACACGCTTCAAGATGAGGAGGAACATCTGGATCTACAGCCCAACCTAGATGAAGACTCGGTCGTTGAAATACCTGTCAACAAGTTGGGAGAGTACTTTGAAGGTGACGAATCTAATGCAACCCTCCCCACCATTACTACCAAGGGATTAACTCTAAAGGGAATCCTTGATGGTGGTGCTGGAGTGAGCATTGTGACTAAAAACTGTTGGGAATCTATAGGAAGACCTCACCTAGAAGTCACAAACATAGTGGTTAAGATGGCAAACGGCACTATAGCTAAACCTATTGGAATGTTAAGGGACCTTAAGATCAAGGTTTTGGGATACAAGGTAAGACATACCTTCATTGTTGTAATGGATTTCTCTAAGCATCCTATGTCATATCAAATGATCTTAGGATGTCCCTTCATGAGGGAAGCACAAATGGTGCATGACTCGTCGAAAAACCATGTCTACTTACAATTCCAGGACTCTGTCATTCGAGTTGATCTTGAGAATGACCGGGGCATCCTTTAGGAAGCAAGGTTATCATCGATAATCGATCGGATACCACTATTCACTTAGCCCCATTAAAGTATTGCTATACATGCAAAAAAGAGACTGATGATGGGAAAGATTCTCCTTGTATGGATGTCCTACCGGGCATGACTGAGTCGGATAACGTAGATTGGGTACACCTAGTGGCAACCATAGACACCTGGGGAAATAGAGGCACAAGTTGGGTAACGCGTGAGGGGCAAGATATGCCACCATTAGTGCCAATAAACATGATAAGTGTTATGCACTTGACTCCTGATGGCAAGAAAGTGGCAAACTCCCTTGACACTGACAGTAGCGAAGACTCTAACCAATGCAACTTTGAGTCTGAATCTCAAGAAGAAATTGACTCTGAGCCTGATAGGGGGTATGAATCAAATATTCACCCAAGTGTGGAAGCAACGTGCTCAAGGCCTAGGACAGTGATCTCTTGCAGTTCATCCGAAAGTGAGGGGAACACAAGTGAAGATCGACCAAGTGAGTCTGAATCTGATAGAAACAAAAATCAAAAACTTGATAAGAAGAAAACGAGACATAAGCGACAACGCTATCGAGCTAATTACGGACTACAATAAACAAAGAGAGATCCACTGCAGAATGGCTTAGTTATGTAGGAGCTATTGATGCTCATCAAAAGTTAGCAGATAATTGGGGACAATACCTCCAAAGTGTCATGTGGTGCATTCCGCAACCTCATGATGTCACCCAATTAGAAATCGAAGAGAAGCCGAAACTAAGTCGTACTGCGAGAAGGCGCCAAAACCGAGAGTTAGCTCAGCCAACAAAAGGATGCGGAATTAAAAGAAAAAAGCATGGCACAACAAGAACTGGTAGACTTACACCCAGCACCCGAGCATTTCAAATCGTTTACCACGGGGGAACGTAAAGTCGTCTACACAAAAGCCCAACGAACGCCTACAATTGGGAGTAGCGGTGTCTACGATGGCCCGACGGTAGTTAAGGAGATAGAACTAGCAGATCCAGGTGAGGAGTCTAACCCAGTTTTTATTGCTGAAGACCTCACCAAGACGGAAGAAGCTACACTTAAGAGGCTTCTTAAAGAATTCAAGGACATATTTGCTTGGACATACCATGATATAAAGGGTGTTCCACCCTCTGTGGTGCAACACACAATTCCAATGATTAGCACTGCTAAACCAGTCCAGCAACGTCCCTACCTAATGAATCCTAAGTATGCAAAGATTATACAAGAGGAAATTGAGAAGCTTGTAAAATGTAGATTCATATACCCAATTGAGCACTCAGAATGGGTTTCTCCGATAGTCATTCGTATTCTGAACATGTGCTTGAAAGAGTTACAGGTAAGGAGGCTTATAGCTTTTTAGATGGGTACTCTGGATATAATTAGATCACAATTGCAGTAGAGGACCAAGCTAAAACAACTTTTATAACGGAGTTTGGAGTGTTTGCCTTCTGCGTCATGGCCTTTGGCTTGACCAATGCACTTGCAACATTCCAACGATTGATAAACACAGCCTTTAAGGAATATCTAAGGGACTTTTGCGAAGCCTTCTTAGATGATCTTTGTGTTCATTCCTCTTGGGACGAGCACTTGATGTGTTTACGAAAAATATTTGAAAGGTGTAAACTATATCGCATCTCATTGAATCCTTTCAAATGCCAATTCTAGGTTAAACACGGGGTTACTCTAGGGCACATAGTGTCCAAAAATGGGATTTCCACTGACGAAAGTAAAATCAAGGTCATCCTGGAATTGCCCCCACCCACCAACTATAAGGGAGTCCAACGCTTTATGGGCCATGTTGGTTATTACCGAAGGTTTATTTTATTCTTCGCTGAGATAGCTCGGCCATTGTACAAGCTTCTCATCGAGTTTATTTGGACCGAAGATTGTGACCGTGCCTATGAGCTATTAAAGAAGGCCTTGGCGAGTGCTCCATTCTTGAGAATGCCTAACTGGGATTTAATCTTCCATGTACATATTGATGCATCAAACTTTGCTATTGGGTGTGTACTAACTCAACCGGGAGAACATAAACTAGACTATCCCATTAGCTTTGCCAGTCGCCAGTTGAACGATGCTGAATGAACTACACCACTACGGAGCGAGAAGGGTTGGCAAAGAAATTTCGTTATTACCTTCTTGCCACCAAGTTTGTTTTCTATGTGGATCATCAAGCATTGTTGTATCTGGTAAACAAACCATGCTCCACAAGAAGAATCACATGATGGCTAATTGATTCTTCTTGAGTTTTTCACTGTTGTTGTTGTGAGACCTAGCAAAAAACATGTCATGGCTGATCATTTGTCTCGCATACCTAATGGTGAAGCTCCTACGGGAGTTGACGATTCCTCGTTCATGTTGGAGACAATGCCCGAATGGAGTGAGAAGATTGTTAACTTTTTGGTTAATGGCTTTCCACCTAAAAAGCTTCGTAAAGATCTAGCTCAAAAGCTAATCAAGTGCGAACCTTATTGCCTGATGGACGGGACTCTTTATAAAAGAGGAAAGGATGACATTCTTAGGCGTTGTGCCCGAGAGGATGAGTATCTATATATTTTGCAAGAGGCACATATGGTCATAGCCCGGTGGTCACTTCTCAGGAGACTTAACTACGCGAAAGATCTTACAATCAGGGTATTGGTGGCCCACTATGTTCCAAGATGCATCACTTTTTGTGAAGGGTTGCGATGAATACCAATGCTATAGGAAACCCCAGCGGAAAGATCAGATGCCCCTACATCCAATTAAAGTAAACCAACCATTTGAAAAGTGGGGTTTAGACTTTGTAGGTCCAATTAGCCCAGCGGCCCGCAACACACAATCTCGCTATATTATTGTGGCCACATTGACTATGTTACCAAATGGGCTGAAGCGAAAGCGACACGTAAGGCAGATGCAAGGACAACAGCCAAGTTCCTCTTTGAAAATATAATCAGACGCTTCGGTTGTCCTTTTGAACTTGTGAGCGAAAGTGGTACGCATTTTATAAATGAAGTGATTAAGGAGCTCACAACGAATTTCATGATATCCCATTTTTAATCTACTCCGTATTATCTGTAAGCGAATGACCAAGCCGAGAGTACCAACAAGACCTTAATCTTTGTTCTGACAAAGACCGTGGTTGGGAGGCTCATCGCACGGATTGGGATCTAAAGCTTACGTCAACTTTATGGGCCTATCGTACTGCGTATAAAGTGGCTATTAATTGCACACCATTCAAGATGATATATGGCCAAGAAGCAGTCATGCAGTGGGAATTTATCATCCCTAGTCTTCGTGTTGCTACTCAAGAGGGTTGGGATGGTAATCCCTTAGTAGAGCGTTTGTATATCCTTGAGCGGCTAAACGAATAAAGACAATTGGCTGTGTATAATGTCCTTGTGGAGAAGGATAGAAGGAAAAAATGGTTTGATCGCCACCTGAAAGACAAGGACATCAAAGTTGGGGATAAGGTCCTGATGTATGGAGTGCATAACGAAAAGAAGACGCTCAAATATGCTGGTAAGGGACCGTATAGAGTATATGAAATTACCCCACAAGGTACCATCCGAGTGGAGACTCTCGACGGAGTTGAAACTATTGGATTCCTCAATGGGAGTAAATTCAAAAGATACTATGACCCACTAAGCCAAGAGGAGTTACATGCGATCCATCAGAAGAAGGCAGCTAAAGAACAAGCTGAGCGTAAGAAGATACAAGCGAGAGTTGAAGCCAAAGAACGTCAGCAGCATGTTAAGTGCCAACGTGAAGCCAACTTGGGGATTACGCAAGCATTTTTTGAGGAGGCAGAGGAGGATTCACTGGAATCTGACCCGCCTCTAAGATACCCAATTGAGCTACAGAGTCCTTACGGGGAGGTGCTGTATAATGCATTATTGGATACAGGAGCTCAACATAATTTGCTATCATATGGAGTGTGGTGTCAACTTGGAAAACCACCTTTATCCAAGAGTGCTATCCAAGTTAAGGGTATCAATAAAAAGAAAACCCCTTTCTCAGGAATTCTGCACACTCCTGTTGCCTATGACAAGGGGACCGTAATTCAAAGCTTTTTGGTTATGCCTACTGGTACTATGGAGGGGACTGTAAACTTAGGGCGCAAATGGATGTTAGCCACCAAGTGCAATATTGATTGGGCAACCAGGCGAGTCACAACGCAAGAACCAACACTCAGTCTGATCGCTCAAAATCCCGCACCTAAGCCATCAACTCTGGACAAAACGATAGATAACGAAAATTCACAAAGTCAAGTGGCAACACCATCTTTGATTGTTTGCCACCCCTCTAACGCTTCAACGCCAAAAGTGGAAACAGGCAGTGTGGTCTCCAAGGCTCCGCTTACTATACCAAAGAGTACATACAAATGGGTCCCAAAAGCTTCGCTAACGGCTACCTCCACTGCTCAATCTCGTTCAGACAAGAAGCCTCGTAGTAGGAAAGCATATACCTGCCCGAGAAAAGGCACGTAACATCACGTTGGATTCCTAACGGTACTACGAAAGGGAATGACAAGAAGCCTCATAGTAGGAAAGCATCTACCTGCCAGAGAAAAGGCACGTAACATCATGTTGGATTCCTAAAAAATTATTAGCAGCCCAGCGGTACTACGAAGGGAATGACCAAATTTGGGTCCCTAAACATAAGATATATCCCTCTACATCGCCTATAAAACCTTGCAAACCAAGCGTTGCCACCCCAACGACAATTCAAGACCGTGGTAAGGGAAAGGTAACGGAGTGCTCCACACCACTTCTTCCCGAGCTAGTTTGGATTCCTAAACGATATCGATCGATACCACCTAGCTCAATGTCCACATAATCCGAGTGCACCCAAGATTACACCATTGAATTTGGTTGAGGTCACCAATGAGGCACTAGGAACCACACCGGTTGTACCTGCGAGTGTAGTCACACGGTCAATGCTTCAAAATCAAAACTACATTCTTGAAGAGAGGGATACTGCATCAATTGCTCGAGCAAAGAAAAAGAAAACGCGACGGAAGAGATCGCTTAATGCCACAAGCTCCAAGCCCAGTTCAAAGACTAATATAGGCACAGGAGACAACCCCGTGTATATGAATGACCCTGAAGATGATTCTGATTCAATAGAAACCATGGGGACCAAAGTCACTACTTTAAAGGAGGAACCCTCTCGCGAGCTCAACGAAGGAGAATCAAGCAAATACATAAATTAGGGGAAACAAAAGGAAACTCCTCTGGCCCCACAAAACCAAGTCAGCTAATGCCCTCTCGGCTACCCAGACTGACTGAGACTCCCAAAGACAAGCCACGTGGGCCAAAAAACCTCAAGAAAAAGATTGGAACTTACCCAAACCCAGTCGACGAAATTGAACAAGTGCAACACTTAAGGGGTTTGGTGGAAGAAACACAAAGAGAACTGGAGCCAGCAGACCCTAGAAGAATCAAAATTCCAGACACAGTGTTTCCTACACAAGTTCAACCCCACAGGAGTCATAAACCGTTAGCTATACCTAGTATAATTCGGGAAGAAAGTGAGGATAGGACATCAGGAAGTGGGCAGACACCCTTCTTGCTTGAAAGAATGTTTAGTGAGGGAATGCCTGACCCCATCGAAGAGGAAGTGATTCCATCTTCACCAGTCCCTAGTCAGGGGCCGATATCTCGAAAAGTACCGTTGAATGTGTCCAAGCTAATGGATTTCATGTCTTCTGAAATCAAGACCACGATCATATCCAAGTTATACGGAGATCCTGAGCTATTCTTAGCTCTTTGGGCATTTCTCAATGGAGAACTGAAGGCGGGGTTACCACAATTTGCAACTATGGATAGACCCGACATGCTTCAAGATGAGGAGGAACATCTGGATCTACAGCCCAACCTAGATGAAGACTCGGTCGTTGAAATACCTGTCAACAAGTTGGGACAGTACTTTGAAGGTGACGAATCTAATGCAACCCTCCCCACCATTACTACCAAAAGGGATTAACTCTAAAGGGAATCCTTGATGGTGGTGCTGGAGTGAGCATTGTGACTAAAAACTGTTGGGAATCTATGGGAAGACCTCACCTAGAAGTCACAAACATAGTGGTTAAGATGGCAAACGGCACTATAGCTAAACCTATTGGAATGTTAAGGGACCTTAAGATCAAGGTTTTGGGATACAAGGTAAGACATACCTTCATTGTTGTAATGGATTTCTCTAAGCATCCTATGTCATATCAAATGATCTTAGGATGCCCCTTCATGAGGGAAGCACAAATGGTGCATGACTCGTCGAAAAACCATGTCGACTTACAATTCCAGGACTCTGTCATTAGAGTTGATCTTGAGAATGACCGGGGCATCCTTTAGGAAGCAAGGTTATCATCGATAATCGATTGGATACCACTATTCACTCAGCCCCATTAAAGTATTGCTATACATGCAAAAAAGAGATTGATGATGGGAAAGATTCTCCTTATATGGATGTCCTACCGGGCATGACTGAGTCGGATAACGTAGATTGGGTACACCTAGTGGCAACCATAGACACCTGGGGAAATAGAGGCACAAGTTGGGTAACGCCTGAGGGGCAAGATATGCCACCATTAGTGCCAATAAACATGATAAGTGTTATGCACTTGACTCCTGATGGCAAGAAAGTGGCAAACTCCCTTGACACTGACAGTAGCGAAGACTCTAACCAATGCAACTTTGAGTCTGAATCTCAAGAAGAAATTGACTCTGAGCCTGATAGGGGGTATGAATCAAATATTCACCCAAGTGTGGAAGCAACGTGCTCAAGGCCTAGGACAGTGATCTCTTGCAGTTCATCCGAAAGTGAGGGGAACACAAGTGAAGATCGACCAAGTGAGTCTGAATCTGATAGAAACAAAAATCAAAAACTTGGTAAGAAGAAAACGAGACATAAGCGACAACGCTATCGAGCTAATTACGGACTACAATAAACAAAGAGAGATCCACAGAATGGCTTAGTTATGTAGGAGCTATTGATGCTCATCAAAAGTTAGCAGATAATTGGGGACAATACCTCCAAAGTGTCATGTGGTGCATTCCGCAACCTCATGATGTCACCCAATTAGAAATCTAAGAGAAGCCGAAACTAAGTCGTACTGCGAGAAGGCGCCAAAACCGAGAGTTAGCTCAGCCAACAAAAGGATGCGGAATTAAAAGAAAAAAGCATGGCACAACAAGAACCGGTAGACTTACACCCAGCACCCGAGCATTTCAAATCGTTTACCACGGGGGAACGTAAAGTCGTCTACACAAAAGCCCAACGAACGCCTACAATTGGGAGTAGCGGTGTCTACGATGGCCCGACGGTAGTTAAGGAGATAGAACTAGCAGATCCAGGTGAGGAGTCTAACCCAGTTTTTATTGCTGAAGACCTCACCAAGACGGAAGAAGCTACACTTAAGAGGCTTCTTAAAGAATTCAAGGACATATTTGCTTGGACATACCATGATATAAAGGGTGTTCCACCCTCTGTGGTGCAACACACAATTCCAATGATTAGCACTGCTAAACCAGTCCAGCAACGTCCCTACCCAATGAATCCTAAGTATGCAAAGATTATACAAGAGGAAATTGAGAAGCTTGTAAAATGTGGATTCATATACCCAATTGAGCACTCAGAATGGGTTTCTCCGATAGTCATTCGTATTCTGAACATGTGCTTGAAAGAGTTACAGGTAAGGAGGCTTATAGCTTTTTAGATGGGTACTCTGGATATAATTAGATCACAATTGCAGTAGAGGACCAAGCTAAAACAACTTTTATAACGGAGTTTGGAGTGTTTGCCTTCTGCGTCATGGCCTTTGGCTTGACCAATGCACTTGCAACATTCCAACGATTGATAAACACAGCCTTTAAGGAATATCTAAGGGACTTTTGCGAAGCCTTCTTAGATGATCTTTGTGTTCATTCCTCTTGGGACGAGCACTTGATGTGTTTACAAAAAATATTTGAAAGGTGTAAACTATATCGCATCTCATTGAATCCTTTCAAATGCCAATTCTAGGTTAAACACGGGGATACTCTAGGGCACATAGTGTCCAAAAATGGGATTTCCACTGACGAAAGTAAAATCAAGGTCATCCTGGAATTGCCCCCACCCACCAACTATAAGGGAGTCCAACGCTTTATGGGCCATGTTGGTTATTACCGAAGGTTTATTTTATTCTTCGCTGAGATAGCTCGGCCATTGTACAAGCTTCTCATCGAGTTTATTTGGACCGAAGATTGTGACCGTGCCTATGAGCTATTAAAGAAGGCCTTGGCGAGTGCTCCATTCTTAAGAATGCCTAACTGGGATTTAATCTTCCATGTGCATATTGATGCATCAAACTTTGCTATTGGGTGTGTACTAACTCAACCGGGAGAACATAAACAAGACTATCCCATTAGCTTTGCCAGTCGCCAGTTGAACGATGCTGAATGAACTACACCACTACGGAGCGAGAAGGGTTGGCAAAGAAATTTCGTTATTACCTTCTTGCCACCAAGTTTGTTTTCTATGTGGATCATCAAGCATTGTTGTATCTGGTAAACAAACCATGCTCCACAAGAAGAATCACATGATGGCTAATTGATTCTTCTTGAGTTTTTCACTGTTGTTGTTGTGAGACCTAGCAAAAAACATGTCATGGCTGATCATTTGTCTCGCATACCTAATGGTGAAGCTCCTACGGGAGTTGATGATTCCTTGTTCATGGTGGAGACAATGCCCGAATGGAGTGAGAAGATTGTTAACTTTTTGGTTAATGGCTTTCCACCTAAAAAGCTTCGTAAAGATCTAGCTCAAAAGCTAATCAAGTGCGAACCTTATTGCCTGATGGACGGGACTCTTTATAAAAGAGGAAAGGATGACATTCTTAGGCGTTGTGCCCGAGAGGATGAGTATCTAGAAGCCAAAGAACGTTAGCAGCATGTTAAGCACCAAGGTGAAGCCAACTTGGGGATTACGCAAGCATTTTTTGAGGAGGCAGAGGAGGATTCACTGGAATCTGACCCGCCTCTGAGATACCCAATTGAGCTACAGAGTCCTTATGGGGAGGTGCTGTATAATGCATTATTGGATACAGGAGCTCAACATAATTTGCTATCATATGGAGTGTGGTGTCAACTTGGAAAACCACCTTTATCCAAGAGTGCTATCCAAGTTAAGGGTATCAATAAAAAAAAACCCCTTTCTCAGGAATTCTGCACACTCCTGTTGCCTATGACAAGGGGACCGTAATTCAAAGCTTTTTGGTTATGCCTACTGGTACTATGGAGGGGACTGTAAACTTAGGGCGCAAATGGATGTTAGCCACCAAGTGCAATATTGATTGGGCAACCAGGCGAGTCACAACGCAAGAACCAACACTCAGTCTGATCGCGCAAAATCCCGCACCTAAGCCATCAACTCTGGACAAAACGATAGATAACGAAAATTCACAAAGTCAAGTGGCAACACCATCTTTGATTGTTTGCCACCCCTCTAACGCTTCAACGCCAAAAGTGGAAACAGGCAGTGTGGTCTCCAAGGCTCCGCTTACTATACCAAAGAGTACATACAAATGGGTCCCAAAAGCTTCGCTAACGTCTACCTCCACTGCTCAATCTCGTTCAGACAAGAAGCCTCGTAGTAGGAAAGCATCTACCTGCACAAGAAAAGGCACGTAACATCACGTTGGATTCCTAACGGTACTACGAAAGGGAATGACAAGAAGCCTCATAGTAGGAAAGCATCTACCTGCCCGAGAAAAGGCACGTAACATCATGTTGGATTCCTAAAAAATTATTAGCAGCCCAACGGTACTACGAAGGGAATGACCAAATTTGGGTCCCAACGACAATTCAAGACCGTGGTAAGGGAAAGGTAACGGAGTGCTCCACACCACTTCTTCCCGAGCTAGTTTGGATTCCTAAACGATATCGATCGATACCACCTAGCTCAATGTCCACATAATCCGAGTGCACCCAAGATTACACCATTGAATTTGGTTGAGGTCACCAATGAGGCACTAGGAACCACACCGGTTGTACCTGCGAGTGTAGTCACACGGTCAATGCTTCAAAATCAAAACTACATTCTTGAAGAGAGGGATACTGCATCAATTGCTCGAGCAAAGAAAAAGAAAACGCGACGGAAGAGATCGCTTAATGCCACAAGCTCCAAGCCCAGTTCAAAGACTAATATAGGCACAGGAGACGACCCCGTGTATATGAATGACCCTGAAGATGATTCTGATTCAATAGAAACCATGGGGACCAAAGTCACTACTTTAAAGGAGGAACCCTCTCGGGAGCTCAACGAAGGAGAATCAAGCAAATACATAAATTAGGGGAAACAAAAGGAAACTCCTCTGGCCCCACAAAACCAAGTCAGATGCCCTCTCGGCTACCCAGACTGACTGAGACTCCCAAAGACAAGCCACGTGGGCCAAAAAACCTCAAGAAAAAGATTGGAACTTACCCAAACCCAGTCGAGGAAATTGAACAAGTGCAACACTTAAGGGGTTTGGTGGAAGAAACACAAAGAGAACTGGAGCCAGCAGACCCTAGAAGAATCAAAATTCCAGACACAGTGTTTCCTACACAAGTTCAACCCCACAGGAGCCATAAACCGTTAGCTATACCTAGTATAATTCGGGAAGAAAGTGAGGATAGGACATCAGGAAGTGGGCAGACACCCTTCTTGCTTGAAAGAATGTTTAGTGAGGGAATGCCTGACCCCATCGAAGAGGAAGTGATTCCATCTTCACCAGTCCCTAGTCAGGGGCCGATATCTCGAAAAGTACCGTTGAATGTGTCCAAGCTAATGGATTTCATGTCTTCTGAAATCAAGACCACGATCATATCCAAGTTATACGGAGATCCTGAGCTATTCTTAGCTCTTTGGGCATTTCTCAATGGAGAACTGAAGGCGGGGTTACCATAATTTGCAACTATGGATAGACCCGACACGCTTCAAGATGAGGAGGAACATCTGGATCTACAGCCCAACCTAGATGAAGACTCGGTCGTTGAAATACCTGTCAACAAGTTGGGACAGTACTTTGAAGGTGACGAATCTAATGCAACCCTCCCCACCATTACTACCAAAAGGGATTAACTCTAAAGGGAATCCTTGATGGTGGTGCTGGAGTGAGCATTGTGACTAAAAACTGTTGGGAATCTATGGGAAGACCTCACCTAGAAGTCACAAACATAGTGGTTAAGATGGCAAACGGCACTATAGCTAAACCTATTGGAATGTTAAGGGACCTTAAGATCAAGGTTTTGGGATACAAGGTAAGACATACCTTCATTGTTGTAATGGATTTCTCTAAGCATCCTATGTCATATCAAATGATCTTAGGATGCCCCTTCATGAGGGAAGCACAAATGGTGCATGACTCGTCGAAAAACCATGTCGACTTACAATTCCAGGACTCTGTCATTCGAGTTGATCTTGAGAATGACCGGGGCATCCTTTAGGAAGCAAGGTTATCATCGATAATCGATCGGATACCACTATTCACTCAGCCCCATTAAAGTATTGCTATACATGCAAAAAAGAGATTGATGATGGGAAAGATTCTCCTTATATGGATGTCCTACCGGGCATGACTGAGTCGGATAACGTAGATTGGGTACACCTAGTGGCAACCATAGACACCTGGGGAAATAGAGGCACAAGTTGGGTAACGCCTGAGGGGCAAGATATGCCACCATTAGTGCCAATAAACATGATAAGTGTTATGCACTTGACTCCTGATGGCAAGAAAGTGGCAAACTCCCTTGACACTGACAGTAGCGAAGACTCTAACCAATGCAACTTTGAGTCTGAATCTCAAGAAGAAATTGACTCTGAGCCTGATAGGGGGTATGAATCAAATATTCACCCAAGTGTGGAAGCAACGTGCTCAAGGCCTAGGACAGTGATCTCTTGCAGTTCATCCGAAAGTGAGGGGGACACAAGTGAAGATCGACCAAGTGAGTCTGAATCTGATAGAAACAAAAATCAAAAACTTGGTAAGAAGAAAACGAGACATAAGCGACAACGCTATCGAGCTAATTTACGGACTACAATAAACAAAGAGAGATCCACTGCAGAATGGCTTAGTTATGTAGGAGCTATTGATGCTCATCGAAAGTTAGCAGATAATTGTGGACAATACCTCCAAAGTGTCATGTGGTGCATTCCGCAACCTCATGACGTCACCCAATTAGAAATCGAAGAGAAGCCAAAACTAAGTCGTACTGCGAGAAGGCGCCAAAACCGAGAGTTAGCTCAGCCAACAAAAGGATGCGGAATTAAAAGAAAAAAGCATGGCACAACAAGAACCGGTAGACTTACACACAGCACCCGAGCATTTCAAATCGTTTACCACGGGGGAACGTAAAGTCGTCTACACAAAAGCCCAATGGGAGTAGCGGTGTCTACGATGGCCCGACGGTAGTTAAGGAGATAGGACTAGCAGATCCAGGTGAGGAGTCTAACCCAGTTTTTATTGCTGAAGACCTCACCAAGACGAAAGAAGCTACACTTAAGAGGCTTCTTAAAGAATTCAAGGACATATTTGCTTGGACATACCATGATATAAAGGGTGTTCCACCCTCTGTGGTGCAACACACAATTCCAATGATTAGCACTGCTAAACCAGTCCAGCAACGTCCCTACCCAATGAATCCTAAGTATACAAAGATTATACAAGAGGAAATTGAGAAGCTTGTAAAATGTGGATTCATATACCCAATTGAGCACTCAGAATGGGTTTCTCCGATAGTCATTCGTATTCTGAACATGTGCTTGAAAGAGTTACAGGTAAGGAGGCTTATAGCTTTTTAGATGGGTACTCTGGATATAATTAGATCACAATTGCAGTAGAGGACCAAGCTAAAACAACTTTTATAACGGAGTTTGGAGTGTTTGCCTTCTGCATCATGGCCTTTGGCTTGACCAATGCACTTGCAACATTCCAATGATTGATAAACACAGCCTTTAAGGAATATCTAAGGGACTTTTGCGAAGCCTTCTTAGATGATATTTGTGTTCATTCCTCTTGGGACGAGCACTTGATGTGTTTACGAAAAATATTTGAAAGGTGTAGACTATATCGCATCTTATTGAATCCTTTCAAATGCCAATTCTAGGTTAAACACGGGGTTATTCTAGGGCACATAGTGTCCAAAAATGGGATTTCCACTGAAGAAAGTAAAATCAAGGTCATCTTGGAATTGCCCCCACCCACCAACTATAAGGGAGTCCAACGCTTTATGGGCCATGTTGGTTATTACTGAAGGTTTATTTTATTCTTCGCTGAGATAGCTCGGCCATTGTACAAGCTTCTCATCGAGTTTATTTGGACCGAAGATTGTGACCGTGCCTATGAGCTATTAAAGAAGGCCTTGGCGAGTGCTCCATTCTTGAGAATGCCTAACTGGGATTTAATCTTCCATGTGCATATTGATGCATCAAACTTTGCTATTGGGTGTGTACTAACTCAACCGGGAGAACATAAACTAGACTATCCCATTAGCTTTGCCAGTCGCCAGTTGAACGATGCTGAATGAACTACACCACTACGGAGCGAGAAGGGTTGGCAAAGAAATTTCGTTATTACCTTCTTGCCACCAAGTTTGTTTTCTATGTGGATCATCAAGCATTGTTGTATTTGGTAAACAAACCATGCTCCACAAGAAGAATCACATGATGGCTAATTGATTCTTCTTGAGTTTTTCACTGTTGTTGTTGTGAGACCTAGCAAAAAACATGTCATGGCTGATCAATTTTCTCGCATACCTAATGGTGAAGCTCCTATGGGAGTTGATGATGACAATTCCTTGTTCATGGTGGAGACAATGCCCGAATGGAGTGAGAAGATTGTTAACTTTTTGGTTAATGGCTTTCCACCTAAAAAGCTTCGTAAAGATCTAGCTCAAAAGCTAATCAAGTGCGAACCTTATTGCCTGATGGCCGGGACTCTTTATAAAAGAGGAAAGGATGACATTCTTAGGCGTTGTGCCCGAGAGGATGAGTATCTATATATTTTGCAAGAGGCACATATGGTCATAGGCAGTGGTCACTTCTCAGGAGACTTAACTACGTGAAAGATCTTACAATCAGGGTATTGGTGGCCCACTATGTTCTAAGATGCATCACTTTTTGTGAAGGGTTGCGATGAATGCCAACGCTACAGGAAACCCCAGCGGAAAGATCAGATGCCTCTACATCCAATTAAAGTAAACCAACCATTTGAAAAGTGGGGTTTAGACTTTGTAGGTCCAATTAGCCCAGCGGCCCGCAACACACAATCTCGCTATATTATTGTGGCCACTGACTATGTTACCAAATGGGCTGAAGCGAAAGCGACACGTAAGGCAGATGCAAGGACAACAGCCAAGTTCCTCTTTGAAAATATAATCAGACGCTTCGGTTGTCCTTTTGAACTTGTGAGCGAAAGTGGTACGCATTTTATAAATGAAGTGATTAAGGAGCTCACAACAAATTTCATGATATCCCATTATAAATCTACTCCGTATTATCTGTAAGCGAATGGCCAAGCCGAGAGTACCAACAAGACCTTAATCTCTGTTCTGACAAAGACCGTGGTTGGGAGGCTCATCGCACGGATTGGGATCTAAAGCTTACGTCAACTTTATGGGCCTATCGTACTGCATACAAAGTGGCTATTAATTGCACACCATTCGAGATGGTATATGGCCAAGAAGCAGTCATGCAGTGGGAATTTGTCATCCCTAGTCTTCGTGTTGCTACTCAAGAGGGTTGGGATGGTAATCCCTTAGTAGAGCATTTGTATATCCTTGAGCGGCTAAACGAATAAAGACAATTGGCTGTGTATAATGTCCTTGTGGAGAAGGATAGAAGGAAAAAATGGTTTGATCGCCACCTGAAAGACAAGGACATCAAAGTTGGGGATAAGGTCCTGATGTATAGAGTGCATAACGAAAAGAAGAAGCTCAAATATGCTGGTAAGGGACCGTATAGAGTATATGAAATTACCCCGCAAGGTACCATCCGAGTGGAGACTCTCGACGGAGTTGAAACTATTGGATTCCTCAATGGGAGTAAATTCAAAAGATACTATGACCCACTAAGCCAAGAGGAGTTACATGCGATCCATCAGAAGAAGGCAGCTAAAGAACAAGCTGAGCGTAAGAAGATACAAGCGAGAGTTGAAGCCAAAGAACGTCAGCAGCATGTTAAGCGCCAACGTGAAGCCAACCTGGGGATTACGCAAGCATTTTTTGAGGAGGCAGAGGAGGATTCACTGGAATCTGACCCGCCTCTAAGATACCCAATTGAGCTACAGAGTCCTTACGGGGAGGTGCTGTATAATGCATTATTGGATACAGGAGCTCAACATAATTTGCTATCATATGGAGTGTGGTGTCAACTTGGAAAACCACCTTTATCCAAGAGTGCTATCCAAGTTAAGGGTATCAATAAAAAGAAAACCCCTTTCTCAGGAATTCTGCACACTCTTGTTGCCTATGACAAGGGGACCGTAATTCAAAGCTTTTTGGTTATGCCTACTGGTACTATGGAGGGGACTGTAAACTTAGGGCGCAAATGGATGTTAGCCACCAAGTGCAATATTGATTGCGCAACCAGGCGAGTCACAATGCAAGAACCAACACTCAGTCTGATCGCTCAAAATCCCGCACCTAAGCCATCAACTCTGGACAAAACGATAGATAACGAAAATTCACAAAGTCAAGTGGCAACACCATCTTTGATTGTTTGCCACCCCTCTAACGCTTCAACGCCAAAAGTGGAAACAGGCAGTGTGGTCTCCAAGGCTCCGCTTACTATACCAAAGAGTACATACAAATGGGTCCCAAAAGCTTCGCTAACGTCTACCTCCACTGCTCAATCTCGTTCAGACAAGAAGCCTCGTAGTAGGAAAGCATCTACCTACCCGAGAAAAGGCACGTAACATCACGTTGGATTCCTAACGGTACTACGAAAGGGAATGACAAGAAGCCTCGTAGTAGGAAAGCATCTACCTGCCCGAGAAAAGGCACGTAACATCATGTTGGATTCCTAAAAAATTATTAGCAGCCCAACGGTACTACGAAGGGAATGACCAAATTTGGGTCCCTAAACATAAGATATATCCCTCTACATCGCCTATAAAACCTTGCAAACCAAGCGTTGCCACCCCAATGACAATTCAAGACCGTGGTAAGGGAAAGGTAACGGAGTGCTCCACACCACTTCTTCCAGAGCTATTTTGGATTCGTAAACGATATCGATCGATACCACCTAGCTCAGGAAGGGGGGAGCCACATGAAGCTTCTAGCTCCTCGTGCCAGGCACACGTTGATATAGAAGTTTCTGCATGCTCTCCACGTACCCTTGTTAATACCCACCAAGTAACCAATGAGTCTACGTCTCCCCTTGTAAAAGTATCATCGAAAACCATTTTCTCCATTCATTCATGGGAGCGTACACTACCATCTCTGCAATTTTATGTAGCCACAAGGGTCATAAAAAGCTATCTGACAACATCACCACATACAATTCACTGGACAAATTGGTTCCAAGGGACTGCAACATCATTGCAAAAAATATGATCTACCTAAGGAAGGGGGGAGCATGTACTCACGTTCGACATTCTATTTCTTTCTCCCTAACCTTCTCCCCTGACCATGTAATTCCCAAATTCGAGGGGATGTATATATATAGCTTCATACACAAAAAAGAAAAGAAAAACAAAAAATAGTAAAAAGAGCAAGAGCACATTAAGAGGAGAAATATCCGCATACAATTAAGAACTAGATTGACCTGTCATAAACCTAATGATGCTATATCTGTGTTTGCAGATATGGCAAATGCACGAGCATCACACACTTCATCCACTCCCACTTTTGGTGAAAGGTATCATCTGTACCTTTCTCAGATATTTCACATGTGCTATCCTGTAATTAGAACGAATTGGATCATATAGAGGTACTAGCCAGAGAAGGAAACGTTGAGGAATTAGAATATGGCAAATGCACGAGCATCACACACTTCATCCACTCCCACTTTTGGTGAAAGGTATCATCTGTACCTTTCTCAGATATTTCACATGTGCTATCCTGTAATTAGAACGAATTGGATCATATAGAGGTACTAGCCAGAGAAGGAAACGTTGAGGAATTAGAATGGCTAATTCGCATATTGACCCACGACTGATCCCTACTCTGTAGAGGACGTATCCTCGATAGCCCAAGACTTTCCTTTTCCACAGGATGACTATCTTTGCATGGTTACATTCTTGATGAGTTTATGTGGATGGGAATACGAAGAAGATATATCTGTATACAATGAATGGAGGGATGAAACTCATGGCACTACCGAGGCGGACTTTATTTATCTGGATGATGCAGATAGAGGCTTAGCCTTAGGGCTAGAGCCAGGACTCTACAACATCCTCTTACCTTGATCCTCAGTATTAGTGTGGTACTAGGTTAATGTTTTCAAGTTGTTTTTAGTGTTGTGTGCTTAACGAGTCCTTATTTTTTCCACTGATGTGCCTCTCAAGGTATAGTGCTTGTTAGTTGGTTGTACAGGTTGAAAAGTTTGAGGTGGGTTCGCTTTCAAGTCCTAAGACTGCCGCAACGTTCATACATAAATATCTCATCAAATTGCGGGCATTTCTCATCGAATCAAGGAGATCTCCAAAATACAAGTGTAATTCTTCCATGCCCACTCTCTTTCGTTTTTACTGTTCAAATAATTGCATGAACTATAATGCATGACCACATAGAATTTGTCAAAGCACTACTTAGTTTTTGAAGTTGCCTAACGTGTTAGTGTAAATCATTAATGAGATTAACCTTATTGGAGATATTCTTGAGAATGCATGAAGTCTTTAGTTAACCCTGGAATACGGTTGTCTTAGGTCTAGGGTCAAACCATCTTAATGTTTGACACCTGGCCGTGTTTGTGTTGATCTCTAAGGCATAGCTTTTACCCCTTTGTCGTCGAAAGGATGTAAGAACACATTATAGTTCAGGAGCGAAAATCAAAAGAGAAAAATAAAATAAAAAGAAAAGCCTACAAAAAATGGCAATGCAAGTCTATTATGTGCTTTAATGTTGGCCTATCACCCTATTGACACTTGGTAGGCGAGGAGTATTCTACTCCAGACCGATGCCCACAGACCGATGCCCTGGGTTGGTAGGGGGTACCCTTGCATAAGGTGAACTAATAGATTCTTGGAGAATGCCTTGTGTTAAACATGGCACCAGGATCGATGTTAGTTTTGCCTTAGGGAGGTCGCCATTGTGTGTAAAAATTGTCACGTGCATAAAGAAATAAAGGCAAAAGGCTTTTGTAACTCTGATGTTTCTTGTGTCCCTAGGCTCTTGGTATTAGCTTGTTCTTAGAGTAAACACATTGTGGTCATCTGTTTATTTATTAAGCTTGGTAATTTTCCTTGACTTAGGCCAGTTATAGACCTTGATTAACCTTCGACACCCTGCTAACTCTGGAATTACTTTCAATAATTTTAAACTCATGTTAATTTGCTACGCTAGCTCATTCATGTGACCCCTTAAACTAAGTTCTCATGGCAACATCAATTGTGGTCTAACATGCTTGATTTTATTACACTCTATATCTTTTGAATTCCAACATACTTCCACTCTACTTACCTGTTTTGCAGACAGTCTACCACAACAAACCCTATCGAGCTTACCATACCATAGCTTCCGAGGACGGAATCTACATTAGGAAAGGGGATATGTTAACCTGTGGTGGCGGACATTGAGACGTATTATTTTTTATGTCATGTAATTAATTTAAGTATTCTGAGTCATGGGCCAGGCTTGTCGGCACCACATGTAAAGGATAAAGGGATTGGGTGATCGCCGATGAGAGGCGCACCTCGAATGTGATCAGGATAAGGGTTAGGATCGGTCGGCCATGTGTGGGCGCCCATGTGTGAACGGCTAGGTCACGTATAAGAGTCAAATGTAACCCTAAAACCTCTCATTCTCAATGTGTTGTATACAAGGAGTGCTCTTGCCTTATCTTTTCCATCCCCTTCTCCTACGTGTATGAGAGAGAGAGAGAGAGAGAGAGAGAGAGAGAGAGAGAGAGAGAGAGAGAGAGAGAGAGAGAGAGAGCGATAGCGATCGAGCATTGCATGGTGGCACGGCGGCGGCGAGGCGGTAGAGCGCGACGACGGCTCCCTTCTTCACTGCAGCGCGAGAATCCTTCAGGAGACGGCGGTCTGAGCGGTGAGTGACACACCTTTGCTCTGTGTTTGAGCTTACTAGTTTCTGGTTGTGTGCTTGCAGCCATTCGTGGCTCGCATACGGTGCCCAGCAAGTCCCCAGCCCCGACACGTGCGGCAAAAGCGCACAAAGAACTCTGCTCATGAACTACTCACTCAACTCTCTTGTGCCCCTATTCAGTACTCTTCCTCTCCTTCGGGCCTGAGTAGGGCCGACATGAGTCTCTCTATCTAGACAGTAATGCACTCACTTCCTACAATCTTAGATGGGTAGACTAGGTCTACTCTAACTCCTCTATCCCCTTATCCAACTAATTCCCTTTTTACCCATGGGTACTACCCATCATATCAAGAAGCTGTTACAAGTTTGTTACAAAATAAGAAGGCTTGGTTTGTTGCACAACTGTTAGTGTAGAGTGATCTGGGTGGTGGCCAAATTGGCTGATTAGCCCCGCCAACACATGGTGAACACTGCGTGAGCAGTGAAGCCCACAGTTGCTGTTCGAAAATATTTGTGTTTGGATTCCCTCTTAGTCCGGGTCCTCCTGTCTAGATTCCCTATGGCCTATTCCATCCACCTTCTTCTGGTACCTCCTCTGTTGTTGTAATGCCCCTTGAGATAAACTTAATGGGGAGATCATGAGCATACCGTGGCTCATAAGCCCTCTTCCTGTTGCGTACCCAGTCATGCCCTATGCATGTCCTTTCATCGGCCCTTTGAAACTGCACATCAATGGGCAGTGCCTTTGGATACCTTGCCCTTGCCCTTGCCCTCTTCATTGCTTCCATGGCCATGCCTGCTACTACGAAGGCATGGGGCTCTATTTTCTCTAGGGTGATGATGTCTTCTTCAAATACTATCTGCTCCTGTTCCTTTGGCCTTCTTTTCCCATCCCGACTCCATTTCCACCCATAGGGTGGTGTGCCTATAGGTTTAGGCTTCAACACTTCCCTTTTCCTTTCTGCTTGTTAACTCCATTGGCAGGCTTTAGCAGAGTTGCTCGTTGAATGAGCTATCGCCTCCTCACCCGGATCCACGAGTCATAAGAGGCCGCTGCTTCCATGTATTGCTCTGGATTTGGGGAGGGGATTCTTCTTTGTCCTGATGCCTCTGCATAAGAGCTGCCTTGGCCCTCTCTTTCTATCTTCAACACTTCCAACTAGTTAGTGAATTTTGTAATTTTTTCCTAGTTGGAAGGTCTCAGGGCACCTGCCTAGTGTGCTGGGCTGTCTAGATTAAAGTTTGCATATATTTAAGGGTAGTGCCCTTCCAGAAGCCCATGCTCTTTTGGCCCAATTCCTCATGGACTCTTTTCTACAAGTCTTCTTTTTCCCCCTTTTCCCTTTTTTGCCCAGCCTTGGAAGTCCTCTATCATCTTATCTTTTTCTCGGACTTCCTCGGCGTGCACCCTCCTCATGGCGTCCATTTGCTCTTGTCTTTTCTTCATGTCAGCTTGGGCTATTCGCGCCTCTTTTGTGTGTGCCCTTCTGATAATGCCTAGTTGCTCTTATCTTTTTTGGAGGTCAATGTGAGCTATTGTCAATGCGACATTTAGCTCATTCACTGTCATTTTTCCTCCTCTTCCTCTTGTCATTCTTGCAGGCATGACAACCTATACGTCCTTCTTAAGAGCCTTTATTGTTAGCCCGCCCTTCTTAAGCCTAGGCTAAAAAGCAATTCTTTCTCACTAATATGAAGGTCTTTTTATGTAACCCGAGTGTCCTATAATTGGGTTGTCATGTGCTTCGGGTGTGCTTCAATCAAGATTCTTGTCTTAATCCCAAGTACATTGGGGATACATAGTCGGTTATTCATATATAAGCATCCCTCCTCTAATATATACCCTTGAAATTTATTTAGCTTTAGAGGCTTACTTTCTTGATTGAGTAGGGCAATTTACGAGGGAAAAGAACCTATCTTGGCTAAGTTATTCCTGAAATTCCTTTACTAAAGGATTAGTGACCATGGATATTGCAAGCAAGGAGACTTTTCTGCTAAGGGTGTCTGCTACCACACTGAGTTATCTTCAGAATATCTTGCTCCTTGATCTTGATCTGGTAGTATCCCGAATTTAGATCAATCTTTGTAAAAATCTATGCACCATATAGTTGATCTAAGAGCTCATCAATCCTAGTAATGGGATACTTGTTTTTTATGGTTAATTGATTCAATACTCTATAATCAGTACATAGCATAAGCATCCCATCTTTTTTCTCTTGGAAGAGAATAGGTGTGCCCCATGGTGATACATTGGGGTGTACAATTCTTTGTTCTAACAATTGCCTTAATTATTCTTTGAGTTCAATAGCTTCAGGGATGCCATTTTGTATGCACACTTAGCTATGGGTTGGGCAGCTTGGGCTCTATGTATTAACTCAATTTCATGGTCTACCTCCTCCCAGAAGGCATTTCTATGAGCTCTTCTGGGAACACATCTACATACTCGCTTAGTCACTTGGATTCACATCATTTCATCTCTTAGGTTAGTGGGTTCAGCTTTACTACATAGATGGACTGCCTCTTTCTAAGCCCTTTGTGACTAGTTTGGTATAGAAGAAAATCTTCCTCTTGGGTTTCGTTGATTTTTGAAGAAGGGGCTTGATTACTTTGAATTGAAATGGCTAGCTTCTAGTACTGTGAATTTTGATTGGGTATAAAAGGCCTTGGTGGATTTGGGCAATCCTAGCGATATACATGTCCATTAACACTGAAAGTACTTATAATCTCAGAATAGTTTATCCCTCTAAAGAAGTGGCTCAAACATTGGAGCTTGAGAATAGAATTCTCTTCGAGTCCTAGATCTAGCTTCCATTGGTGGTTGGACACAACACCTTGTCCTCGATTCCTTTTAAACGGAGGGGGTCTAGAAATATTGCTGGTAGTAAAAGATCTTTTTATAGTAGGTAGATGGTAGGGGCTTTGGGGTAGACTTGAGCAGAAAGGCTTTTACAAAGTCTCATGACATGCCTACAACTTTCAAAATTGATCTTGGCATTACATTCTTCACAAAAATGTCAAGTGGTTCATACAATTTTTAAACAAATCAGTTCAAAAGGGTTGGTTCATCCATTGCTAGGGTGAGGAGGTTGGAAAAGGCCTGATGGTATTCCTTGCCTTCCTAAGCTAGCTCCCAAGACTTCATTCATCTGTCTTCATGAAATCTTAGGGGACGAAACCTTTGGCAAAGATATAACTTAATATTATCCCACTTTAATTGGCTAGAGGATCAAGCCCACGGACGCGTAATAGTTCTTCCACCTAGTATGGGCTACACCAGTGATCTTTAAGCGAGTAAGTGCCATCTTGCTTCTGTCATTAAACTAGCAACATCAAAATACTCCTCCATGGATTCAATCCATGTCTCAACTGATTCACCCATATTTCTTCCTTCTCCTTTGAAGGACCATGTTACACTTTGTGAAGGGCTTCCTTAACATCATTATCAATGGGTTCCCCATAGGTTCATAATGATGTATTGATTGTCTCATGACTATCTAAATAGATAGATTGAATTTTGAAGAAAACTCTTAAACTTAAGTTACCTTTGAAGCATAGCTCACTTTATAACATAAAACGTCATATTTATTCGTAAAAAATCTTCATACAAAGGTTTCACCTTCACCTAAGCTCGAACCAAATAGCTTAATATAGTGGGATACCTATGTAAACAAACTAAGCTCGTGGGAGAAACAAACTGGCATGGTAGCCTGGCAATATACTCTCCTAAGTAATAGTTACAATGGATGGGGTTCCTATATTCTTTTACTAAGTCAAGTTTTTCCATAATCATGGCCATCTTTAGGTTGGCATAGCCTGGCACCAAAAACCCAATTTGACATGAATAATATACTTTCTCTCATCAAAATCCCATTCATGAAACCACATAAGGATCTATAGGAGGATGGTTGAGAAGTAGAGATCTCTGGATGGCTACATGAGGATAGCTAGTCAAGTGCTAAAATGCCACATCTATGGCCTATTGCTCCAAGATATGGGCTTGCTCTCAGGTCATGATCTGAAAATAAACACACATCCTTAGCGAAGGAAGTCTTTAACATTTTGACGTAAAGTAGCTTACATCGATTACATACATATATTCCAAAAAAAGAACCTTCAGCTAAAAAAAAACATGATATTAAGGCTGGCTTTCTTAGAAGTCTTCTAGACCCTGTAGGATTCTTATTTCTTCGAGGATAGCTATTTTGTGAGCTCGTAGTAGCTACCTCAACCTTAATATTTCTTAACAAAACTCCTCATTTTCCAAGGTGTCATGTATCAATGACATAGTAAGGATCGAGGAAAAGTGGGTGAAGGAGGCAAATGTGATCATTTGATCCTCCAAAGAAAGGATCGAGGTTGCTTCTTGGGTTATCTATTGAATTTAAAAAAATCCATTCTTGATTAAATAATAAGTCTAATTTATAGAATGATTTTTACCTTGCTAAAATTAACCTTGCTCTGATACCCGATGTAAAACCCCTAAACATAGGTTTAGCCTATCAGTGGAAGTTCAGTTAAGGGGGTTAGGGAATTCTTACATTTGGGGCCTCACCTTAACGATATCTTGGCAGTGCAGGTGTGGCTATCCCAAGTGATTCCTCTTATCACTCGAGAAAATCTAGCCTCCGTCAGAAGGGAAGGGGATTCCACCAATTGGGTTTGTAAATGAACCTAAATGAGGGAGTTCAAGGTTAACTTTAAGTCTTTTTAGATTCCCTTAGCTAGGCCTCGCCCTGCCCATTCACCATGGGTCTAGCCAACCACTTGGCCACCTAGCTAAGATATCTAGTTAGAGCTCACCCTCCCATAATTCAATCATTTTTGTTTTCACGCATGCACCCCACCACAACAATTTTACTCACGCACGCATCATCTTACTGAAAAATAGATCTTTTGAAATTCATGTCATCTCTTACCAGTGAATCAATTATAAGCACCAAGACTTAGGAACTCCATTTAGCGAGGCACTGCCTCCTGCCTCCATGTTCACACTTAAATTATCTCATGGGCACAACATCCAGGTTCACTTGAACTATCTCCTGGGAACTTCATCCCAGAATCCTCCCTTTTGCGACTACCAAGGGTGTTGTTATGGCCTTAGGTCGATCATGGAAACCTCTTGTGGTTCCATGTCAATAAGACCCTATGACTACCTAGGGGGTCTCAGCCTAAGTAGACGGTCATAGCTATGGCAACCACTCAGACCTATACTAACATAACCCTCAGAACATACTAAGGAATGATTCTACCTTTGATAGTTGACCCCCATGAGAATGCATGCATGGGTGAAAAATTTCATTTGACACGAGGAGAGCGACCACAATGCCACCTCCGGGCGACTATGGCATATACTTTTCTAAAACAAAAGCCATATATGAAACCAATCTCTTCAGCAACTAGTAAGACTTATAATTTTTTTTTCTTTTAACATGATTTACGATCATAAGGGGAAGTCCTCCCTCTTTGGGGATTACCAATTTAGATGGACTTCCCAAATTTCCCAAGTCCATTTACACATATCCTATTTTGAAACTATTCCATTTCTTGTCAATAATGATTCCAGTTAGAGAACAAACCTGAACCTTAAAGATAGTCTTGGAAGTCAACTTTGGGGGGAGAGTCCTTATGACTGCACCATGAGAAACCATCACTAATCCAACCTAGATCTTGAAGATTGTCCTAGAAGTTGGCTTTGGCCGAGGAGTCCTTACCACTTTGCCCTACGAGACACCATCACAAATCTAATTCCAACTTAGTTTGCAATCTATGCAATTGGCTTTAGCACAACTTAATATGCACTACATCCACATGAAATAGTCAGTTTGTTTACAAAAGTAACAAACCAATGCTTAGATCTAGGTAGACTTTTCCTCTAACACCCTTGTTGTATCCAATTACCCATAGCAAAATCTAAGTAGAAGCTTTTGAGTTACTATATAGATATTAAAGGTGAATCCTAAATAACAAATCCTTGGTCTGCTAAAATGGTGGGAGGGGAACCTTGGAGTAATTTACCCACATGTGAGACTTCATCTACTCATCCTTGAGATAGGAAATACCCACATGTGAGACTTCATCTACTCATCCTTGAGATAGGAAATACCCACATGTGAGACTTCATCTACTCATCCTTGAGATAGGAAATACCCACGTGTAGGTTCTAAGAAAAATTCAATCTTCCTTTTACGAGTGGATCCATAACCAATACTTGAATGAGGGAGGGGGGGTTGGTGAACCTTAGAAGGATTTTAAAGTCCTAAATTCTTAGATAAGAACCGGACTCCTCTATGAGTTAATTTTGGCCATTCATGTTGGGTAAATTATTACAACCAACTTGTTTATTACATGATCTTTGAATCTATGTCATAAACAAGCATATGGATCAAAACTTCACATATATTTTTATTTAATGAGGTCGAAAGAAACTACCAAACATGATAATGAAAAAGAGATACTTAAGATTACTTTATAATTTAGTTACATGCTTTACTCATCGAAAAGGAAAATATTCCTCTTTTCTTGTCAAATCTTTTCCTAATGACATGATTAAGGTGGAAAGTTAAGTATAGGGTAGCTTTTAGAGTGATTATGGAGTGTGTATGGCTTAGATGCCTTTGAGAAAAACTTGGCATTGCATAGTAGTCCCCCACCACCATCTTCACTAATAGCCAAATTACATTAACCGCTACAAGGAACCCAGTGTTTCATGCTCAAACAAAGGACATTAAGGTGCATTATCATTATGTCAGTGAGAGGCTCATTGGAGGAGAGATTAGCCTGGCTTATGTCTCTACACATGACAATGTGGTATATATATTTTTGAAGGCTCTCATATGAGAGAAGTTTAAGTATTTTCATAAAGTTTTAGGCTTACCACATGATCCCTATACATATTCACATCATCACTATAGGATCTATAACCATTTATATGGTAGTTATGTGTGGACATACGGGCTCAAAATGGGCTGGGACATTTTCTCTATCCTTAAGAGGTTTTTTCCCCTGAGCATGTGTATACACTTATGAGTGTGTGTAAGCGACCTTATCATGTCACCTCACTTGTACTTTACTCATTCTTATGAATCTACTTTAAGTGTTGTCACCTTCTGACTATCTCTCCTTGCTTGCTACATCAATTTGTGTGTTGCTACCTTTGTCTAATAGAACACTAAGTATATGTTTTTATAAGCTGAAGGCCTTACCTTTCTCAATACTCTACTCACTGGGGTAGTAACACTTGGCTATACTAGTGACATCACTACTTACACACATAAACACTTAAGTGGCTATAAGCGGTGGTTCACATGTACTCACTTACTCAGATAAGTGAGTGTTCACACACATAAAGAATGATTGTTCACACAAACACAAGTGGCTACATAAACATGAGTACACATACACGATGGGTACACACATAGGGACTCTGAAATATCGACGAAGATGTCCCAAGATAGACCTTCAATAGCCATTGTGATTTGGGCTCAACACTACACTCTAATGCTTCATCTAGACATGTTTCCTACTATAGACTAGGAAGCATGGTTCAGAGGGCCAGTGAGCTTGGCACAACAAGCTTAATGAAATTTATGGAGCCCTAATCAATGTCTATGAAAGTGTCATGAGAATATATTTTAAGTCCTCTTTAAGAATATTATTTTCCCCTCTTGAGTAATTTGGGGACGCCTAGGTTACTCTTGCGGCATGCCGGCTAGGTTAATATCGTGGGTGACACCACTATAAATATTAATACGTTCAGTATATGACGTATGCTTGGGGCCGTCTATGATTATTTCAGTTAGGTTTGTATGGCAGGGTGATTCTTGGGGTACTTACGCCGCCTGGTAGTCATGAGTTGGTGATGGTTTGTGCCTGTTTAATATTTATGGGATTAATTTAATTATTAATTGGGCTTATATTTTCAGGTGATGAAGATTACGAGGATTGATAAATAATGTCGAGTAGAATGTTTCTTATGCGCATCATATTTATTTTTACAAGCGTAGCTTGTAACCTTAATAATTGATTTTTCCATTTTGATACATTGGAAAAAAATACATTTATAATGTTGAATTTATTAAAGCCTAAAGGCTTTACCCTAGCCCCAATTTTTGGGACACTCTATTTTTGTTGTGGAAGAGTGTCGTGCTCTCTAAAAGCACACTTTGTATATTTTTGGGGGCTATGGCCTATTTTTGGTTGAAATGCTAATAAAAATACTCTTGTGTGGGGAAGGCCACACACAAGGGGGGGAAGATTGCACCCAGCATGTTTGTCTTGGAGCTAAGTATTATGTTTGCTATGCTTTTGTTCAATTTATTTGATTTTGTTGAAACGTGAAAAGCATGTGTTTTCATGGTTGAATTTATGTGTTGAATTTCTCAAGTGTTCCACAAGCTATCCTAGAGAACGATTCCGTTTTCAGTGGTATCAGAGCTTGGGCTAGGAGATTTGTGGGAAAGGTGGGAAAGGTCTTCATCAACACAACTCTCAAGAAAGTTGCAGGCTTTTAACCGGTGGACAAAAGGAGGTGTTGGAGGTCTTTGACCAAAAATTCAAATTTTCAAACTAGCTCTACTTCTCAAATCCACTCACCACCTGCAAAACCACCCTTCTTCACCAAAAAGTGGTTTTGTAAAAGGCTCCATGAATTTCAGATCTGACTGTACAGATGGATTCCCCATGGCCAAAAACCTCACCTGCCCTGCTCAGAATTAGAAGAGGTTCAGCTGCAAAAATCCTATAATTGACGGCCTGCATGTTTTGTGAGCAACTAGCTTTGTAAATTAATTAAAAAGAAGCCAAAGCGATGCGCCAAACTGACGGGCGGAAATAATCGCCGTGTGCTTTCCAAGCCATAAGCTCACAAAAAGAGCTTAACATAGTTAATTAAGCTAAATTAAAAGCTTAATTAAATTCCACTTTTTCCATTCCCTAGGTGGTCAACATCAACTCTCTACCTAAGGTTTTACACCATACAAATACAATTTTTGCAGGAAACCAAGGTTTTCAATTTTTCAGATTTTGGGGGTGCAAAAATTTGATTTTTCAAGGTTCAAAGAGGCTTAAAATTACCTAATAAATGCCAAAAAATTCAAAAACAGCTTCTGAAAAATTTTGGAAAAAAAAATCCAGCAAATAGTGCGAAGCCATGGGGCGAAGTTTTCAAGTGCAAAAAAAATAATATTTCTTCAACATTTCGGCTAGCCCGTCTTAAAAATCACTCGGAGTTGCTCAGGACTTGTGCGAAACGAGGGAAATTCGACCCAACCATTGAACCGAAGTCTTTGTTCAGTTTCAACACAAATCGAATTGCAGGAGAATTGAGATAAGTACAATCATTTGCTTTATTTACATACATCAAATAATATCAATTTTACTTATTTACATTGTTTGCATGAGCACTATGGCAAATTTTCCTATTTTACCTTCAATTCAAGAGCAACTCCAATCTCTACAACAACAAATTGTAGAAGAGAGAGAGATGCGAATTGAATTGGAGCGCAGCTCACGAGTCGAAGGCATAAGCATGACTCTTTGCCATCTTATGATGACGAAGACGACATCATCCAAAGAGCTGTCAATGCTACACTTCAAGCACAAAATTCACGGAAAGATTCTAAAATCAGTCGTAAAGCTTTTTCATTTCAGAATTATGATGGCAAGAAAGATGCTCGAGTCCTTTTGGCATGGCTTAGTCAATCGGATGACTACTTTTCGGGGGAGAAATTTTTCGAGAAGGACAAGATCAAATGTGCGGCTAATCACATGGTGGATAGCACAGCTTTATGGTGGAGCGTCATCAAGCAAGGACGTGACAAATCGGATTCATGGAAAAGGTTTCAAAGGCTAGTGAAAAAGCATTTCTTACCTTCACAATTTAAATCTAAAGCTAGGCATCAATGGGATACATTGCATCAACTTGAAAAAGAAAGCATGTCTCAGTATGTGGAGAAGTTTTGGAATACATTACTACAGGTACAAGTTGTGGAGAAAGTCAATGAGAAGGACCAAAAGAGGAAATTCATTTCGGGCCTTAAGTCTACAATTAGGGCCAATGTGAAAATGTTTAGACCTCATTCACTTTCTACAGCTATATCTTTGGTAACAAATTCCGAACGCAAAAATGGTTTTCCTAGAGAGGCCAAGTCATTTGAGAGTAACCACTCTAAACCTTTTTCTAAACCTTTTCATGCTTCAAGAAATTTTCATAAGCCAGGGTTTGACAAAGGCAAGGAGATGGTCAAAGGCGAATCAAATTTAAAGAAAGTCAACGGTGGCAAGCCCAAAGGTCCTCCAATCAAATGTTTTCGATGTCATAAAGAAGGACATATAGCACCAAATTGCCCAGAACGTGCAAAGAATCCGACACCTGCGGCACGAGTCAATATGCTTGAAGGGGACGACAATGAAGATGAATCGCTCAAGCAAGAGGGTAACTCTGACCCCGACTATTCAGAAGCAGAAGGTAAGCCTCAAGCTCATTCGCTACTCAAAATAAAAGGAAAAATTAATGAGCATGAAGTTATTGTTTTGAATGACGATGGTAGCACTCATGACTTTATTTCTGAAAAGGCAATTAGAGCTTTAAACATTCAACCTTCACCTACACATTATAGAGTTAAAGCTGCATTTACTGGAACCAAGTATAATTGCATGCAAGAGGTGAAAGGTTTAACTTTAAGCATCAATTCCTTAACAGAAAAAAGGGATTTCTTAGTTGCACCTTTACAAGGCGTAGATGTAATATTAGGTATGCCTTGGAGACATTTGTACAACCCTATTATACACTATGATACACATAGCATTTGTGTAAGGAAGGACAATGAAAATATTTTCCTCCAATGTCTAGTCAAAGGAGAGACGAGCCCTTTATTGAGTATGACTCAATAAAGGGCTAGTCAAAGGAGAGACGAGCCCTTTATTGAGTCATTTGTGTAAGGAAGGACAATGAAAATATTTTCCTCCAATGTCTAGTCAAAGGAGAGACGAGCGAGAGACGAGCCATACTCAAGCAAAGCGAGCTCTTAGGAAAAGGGAGAAGACTTATATGGTTTGGGTTAACCAGCTTAGCGTTGAGTTTAACACATCCAAAAGTCCAAAACTTGATCCTTATATCTCCAAATTCAGGGATTGTTTTATGGAAGATTTACCTCCAGGATTACCTAAGTCTAGGCCTGAAGACCATAGTATTGACTTATTGCCAGGCAACTCTCCACCTTGTAAAGCTCCTTATAGAGTCAACAATTTAGGGAAAAAAGAAATCCAAAAACAAATCGAGGATTTGTTAGAAAGAGGCCTTATTAGACCTAGTAGTTCACCCTTTGGAGCTCCAGTCCTTTTTGTTAAGAAGAAGAATGGAACTTTCCGAATGTGTGTTGACTACCGAGCATTGAACAAAATCACTGTCAAGAACAGATACCCTATCCCTAGGGTAGATGACTTACTTGATAAGCTTAGAGGTTCAAAGGTCTTTAGCAAGATTGACTTAAAGTCTGGTTATCATCAAGTATGCATGACTGAGTCAGACATATTCAAGACTGCATTTAGAACCCAGACTGGCCATTATGAGTTTTTGGTTATGCCATTTGGTTTGACCAATGCTCTAGCTACATTCAGTCATATGATGAATCGCATTTTCCTAAAGTTTCAAAGCTTTGTTTTGGTATTCTTTGATGATATTCTTGTTTTCAGCGAGAATCATCAAGAGCATGAGCAACACTTGGAGCAAGTGTCTAACCTTTTGAGAGAAAATGAATTGTATGTCAATCCTGAAAAGAGTTCTTTCTTTCAAAAAGAGATTGAATACTTAGGCCATATAGTGTCAGCAGCTGAAGGAATCCGTGTGGATCCTAAGAAGATTGAGTGTATAGCCTCTTGGTCTACACCTCGAGACATTCATGACCTTAGATCTTTTCTAGGTCTATGTAGTTATTATAGGAAGTTTGTGAAGAATTTCGCTTATATTACACATCCTTTGACGGAACTTCTCAAGAAAACTACATTTTTCCATTGGACCGAAAGTCAAGATAAATCTTTTCTAGTACTCAAGGATGCATTAACTCATGCACCAGTTCTTACACTACCTGACTTTCAAAGACCATTCTTTGTAGTAGTAACTGATGCTAGTGGCAAAGGTTTTAGTGCTGTGCTTATGCAAGACAACCATCCTATTGCCTATGAAAGTCGAAAGCTAAAACCTGTTGAAACAAATTATAGTACATATGACAAGGAATTAGCAGCAGTTGTGCATGCCTTGAAGATTTAGAAGCATTACCTAATGGGTTCAGAATTTCTTATCAAGACTGATCAACAAAGCATTAGGCATTTGCTTTTACAACCCCTTATTTCAGATAGGCACATCAAATGGGCATCTTTCATACAAAGTTTCCAACCCATGATTCAATACCAACCCGGAAAGGAAAATGTTGTTGCCGATGCTTTAAGTAGAAGACCACATATCAACAACATTTCCGCTATTGAAAGTGAACCATTTGTACTTATGAAGTAGATCCAGATTTTTCTGAGATATGGATCAAATTGCGTGAAAACAATTGGACACCTCAAGGAAATTATTCTCATAATGATGGCTATCTTTTCTTTGAGAAAAGATTATGTGTTACTCAACCCTATAGACAACTTGTCTTGGAAGAGATGCACCAATCACCATTCATGGGACATAGAGGAGTTTCCGCAACACTTCAAGTAGTTTCTCGAGAATTCTTTTGGCCTCATTTGAAAAATGATGTAGCAAAATTTATAGCTAAGTGTAACATTTGTCAAGCAATTAAAAGCTACAAAGGCAAAGCTTTGGGATTGCTTATGCCTTTACCCATTCCAGACCGACCATGGGAACAAGTGTCTATGGACTTCATTACAAGCTTTCCTACTACTTCCAGTCATCATGACATGATTTGGACAATAGTGGATAGGTTTAGTAAGCAAGCCTATTTCATTCCATGTAAAAAGACACTGACTTCTCAGCAAGCTGCGACCATATTTGTCAAGCAAATCTTTGTTCATCATGGTCTACCCAAAGTGATAGTTTTTGATAGAGATTCCAAATTTTGTAGTCACTTTTGGATTGCTCTTTTCTCAAACTTAGGCACTAAATTAGATTTTTCTACGGCTTTTCATCCTGAATCAAATGGACAGACCGAAGTCACGAATAGCACTATCTTGGATATGCTTAGAGCCTATGTTTCCCAGCAACCTAGTTCATGGGATAAATACATACATCTACTCCAATTTGCTTATAATAATACTCCTCATTCTGCTACTGGTCGAGCACCATTTGAGATTATCTATGGTAGAGCTTTGCCTATTCCAGCTACTAGACTCTCCCATAAGATTGAAGCTGCTGACCAATATACTCGAGACTTTGATCGCATTTTATCTGAAGTGCGTGATTGTATTGCAAGAGCTCAAGAGAAGTATACATTTCAAGCAAATAGGAAGCGTAAAGATTTTTCATTCCAAGAAGGTGATTATGTACTTTTGAGAATTGAGAAGAGACGATTGAAGAGTGTGGAAAAATTCCCTGCACAGTTAAACTTGCACCTAGATACTATGGACCATTTAAAATTATTGAAAAGATTAACGATGTGGCCAACAGACTAGAGTTGCCATCTAATTGGAATATCCACAACTCTTTCTATATTCATCTCTTGAAACCCTTTCGAGGAACACTTCCTTCTCACCCAATTTATGAGGAAACCCCTCTTGTTGAAGGAGAGGAAGAAGTCTTAGTTCCTGATGCTATTATTGATCAAGAGACGACAACAACAAGAACTGGGAACCAATACATCAAATATCTTTTGACATTCAAAAACCATCCTCAAGAAGATGCAAAATGGATGCCCGAGAAATTTTTTCGAGCTAATCCTAAGATCCTTCGTTCTTTTCAAACCCAGCAAACCTGCAATTGAGGACAATTGCAAACTCAAGCAAGAGGGATGTCATGAGAATATATTTGAAGTCCTCTTTAAGAATATTATTTTCCCCTCTTGAGTAATTTGGGGACGCCTCGGTTACTCTTGCGGCATGCCGGCTAGGTTAATATCGTGGGTGACACCACTATAAATATTAATACGTTCGGTATATGACGTATGCTTGGGGCCGTCTATGATTATTTCAGTTAGGTTTGTATGGCAGGGTGATTCCTGGGGTACTTACGCCTGGTAGTCATGAGTTGGTGATGGTTTGTGCTTGTTTAGTATTTGTGGGATTAATTTAATTATTAATTGGGCTTATATTTTCAGGTGATGAAGATTACGAGGATTGATAAATAATGTCGAGTAGAATGTTTCTTATGCGCATCATATTTATTTTTACAAGCGTAGCTTGTAACCTTAATAATTGATTTTTCCATTTTGATACATTGGGAAAAATACATTTATAATGTTGAATTTATTAAAGCCTAAAGGCTTTACCCTAGCCCCAATTTTTGGGACACTCTATTTTGTTGTGGAAGAGTGTCGTGCTCTCTAAAAGCACACTTTGTATATTTTTGGGGACTATGGCCTATTTTTGGTTGAAAAGCTAATAAAAATACTCTTGTGTGGGGAAGGCCACGCACAAGGGGGGGAAGATTGCACCCAGCATGTTTGTCTTGGAGCTAAGTATTATGTTTGCTATGCTTTTGTTCAATTTATTTGATTTTGTTGAAACCTGCAAAGCATGTGTTTTCATGGTTGAATTTATGTGTTGAATTTCTCAAGTGTTCCACAAGCTATCCTAGAGAACGATTCCGTTTTCAGAAAGTTAACCCTAATCACACAAATTAAGTTAATCTAATACTATGATGGATGAAGCCTAATTACAAACATAATGATGAACGAATTAAACTAATCAAGCTTGAATCAAGTTCAGCTAGGTTACAAGATGGAAACTTGTATTTATAGAAAGACTTCAGAGCAGCCTATGTTCATTGCTTGAAAATGACCCCTTTTATATGAGGGAGGGGGGACACCTCTTTTAAATGTTCTCATGTGGGATAATGTCCAAGTATGATGTGGCTACATGCTCTTGATCTTAGTCCTCTACTCATACCTTGCCCTAAATGGCACCACAAATCTCAACACCTCCCCTTGGTGCCATGATGTATAGGCTACTCTAAGGTGGTTAGAGGTACAATGTAGAGATTGGTCCCATTAAAGTCTGTTAATACCTATCAAATTCATAGTTTTTTTGTCCCCCTATGCCACAAAAGATCTTTTACTCCCCCTTAGTGTAACATGCTACTACTTAAGGTGGTCACATGTGGTATTACAATATGTCATCACCCCCCTGGGTGCATAAGTTGCTACTCTCCAGTGGTCAGGTGTGATAAAGAACAAAAGACTAGGTTTACTCATTTGGTGACCTTGTATAATCATGGCTAAAGTGGTGAGGCTTGTCGATGTAGCTTTGGCTTTAGAAGAGATGCTCATTAGGGGTCTCCACGTAGTTGGCTTCTTGATTCTTTAGTTGCATTCCTCGTTCTTGTGCCTGATTTTATTGTAGTGTCCACATTTTGGCTTGTGGTTAAATTTGCACTCACTCACCTTTGAGTGTCCTTTCCTTTTGCATGATAGCATTCTTTTGTGCCCTTATTGGTGTAGAGTGCTTTTCCCTGTGATACCTTGTGTTTCATTCTTTAACTGCTTCTCTTCCTCAAGTAGGGATGAAATACAACCCTCAAATGTTGGTTCAGGTAAATTCTTTAGAGTGGTCACTAGTGCACACATCTATGTGCTTGAATAATCAATTACACTGGCCCAAAAATTCACCCTTTATAAAAATCACCAAGAATTTATACCTAATTTTTAAAAATAGTTTGTTATTTTTCTTTATGTCTTGCTAATGTAGCATGCTCATCTTGAAATCAAGATTTATTGGCATAACTCTTAATATGACCTGCCTAAGAACTTTTCTAGCTCTTTATCCAATAAAAAATTTATTGTATAAGCTTTACTACACCATTTCTCTATAAATATCTATTATTATCTATATTTGAGTCTCAAAATCATAAAGCAATATTATATCTCAACTTAAGAATTTTTGTAGCCTACTAAAATTCATAAGTTTATTTTTTTATAATATAGGTGAGCAGTAAAATAAAATAATTGATGCCATTAGTTTCAATGTCTTGCTTATTGTTGAAGAATTGAAGCTTGGGCTTGGTACATCTACTAGTACCAAGCAAGGGACCAAGCATTCTACTCTCATGGAGGTTTAAGAAGTATGGGGAGAATCTATAGGATATATAGGTGGACATGGTTGAATAGACCACCACAATAGAATTTTCAACCTTCATATGATGCACGAGGTGGTCGAGGATCCTATTCTCAAGGTAGGGGGGATCTAGATCTAAAGGAAGAGGTCAGTGGCAACCTCAACAACAAAGCAATGGGATTAATTTTCACTATTATGGCAAGATTAGTCATATAAGCGAGAGATTGTTACAAGAAGTAAAATAAATGCGTGGTGGAAGAGTCCAACATGGGAATTATACATCATCTAGAAATGATGGGAGCGCAAATCAATTATTTACTATGAAACATGTTATGAAAGTGCAAATCAATTGTTTGCCATGAAACATGTTATGGGCCACATAACTTCACATGATGACGTGGTAGATTTCCATTTTATTTTTTAGCTACTCATTTTCCTTTTGCAGCTACTTCTCCTTGTTTGGTACCTACCCCACTAGCTCTAGCCTCCTTTCCCTCTTGGTTGGGCTGGCTTCCAAAGCTTTTGTCTATTCCATGCCTATTAGCTAGGCTGGATTTGACTGTCCAGATCCTCCCTCCGGATTCTCATTTTGTGAATGGTAGGGAACCATCTGTCTATAATAAGAAGGTGTCGGGGCTTGCATTACCGCTATCAATTTCTTTAAATATTCCCCCCACACCTCGTATAGATCCTCGATGGCATGTCCTTCCCATTGCTCTATCTTTTTGGCTTCTAGCTCATACACTTCCAAAAATTCTTTGGCATCCAAGATAGCTAGCATGGCTTCTACCTTGACCAGCTCAATCTTATCTTTGTTAGCCCTGTCCTTTATGACTCTGACCTGCTCCTTTCTGATCAAGGCACGCTACCCTTCTCTTGCAGCTTGGCTTTCCCTGGCCCTGTCTAGGTCTTCTTGCAATTACTCATACGCTTGCTCCTCTCAAGCCATTGCCTCCCTCATCTTCCCCATTTCCTCTTTGATCTCCTCGTTGGCCTTCTGGAGGTCACAGATATGGCCCTGGATTTCTTCTAGAGGCGGTCTGCCTCTATCCTCCTCCCATGTAGCTCCTCTAGCTAGGGTTCTTGTTGGCTTCTCATTGTCTGGATGATAGCATCCTTTTCTTTGATTTGCTGCTTGCAGTTTGGTCATCCCCTTTAGGCCATCTGTCATGTAGCATTATAAGTAGCTGCTGAGAGCTCCCTGGACCTTGTCTCTGTGTCAATGGATTTTGGAAAATTTATAGCACTGGTGGCAGGGAGATTAGACTGCGCTTGCCCCATCTGTAAGCTTGTGCTGGTTGTAGCCTCATGCTGCTTCTGGTTTAGATGCTGTGTGATAGGATGGACTTACCAATGTTGGCCAAGACCTCCTCGAGCTGTTTATTGTTTTTGTCTCAGTTGCCCCACCTGCTCTCATCCTTGGCAGTTCTCCCCTTCTTGCTGGTCTTGTTTTCACCAAACTTAGAAATCCTTTTCTTCCTCGAGGTTGTCTTTTTCTTTCCTTGTTCGAAACCTGCCTGTTCTTGGGGCTTGTCAACTACATCCTCTTTGGGCCCTACATCTTCTTTTCGGTCTTCCTCCTCCTTTTTGGCTCCTGCTTTTGCATTAAATAGGGCTATTAGATACGGGCCGATCTTTGTTCTTGTGTTTGTTTGGTTGATTTTTCCAATTTGCTCCTTTAGGTTATTGTTGTAGAGCACCTCGGCCCAAGCCATTTTTGTTCCTGCTTCCACCACTTTCACTATACCAAAGGCCTTCCTTGACATGTAATATGGCTTGTGGGTGAGATTGATCATCTCCACCACAAGCACATTTGCTTATGTAAGTCTTCGTCCATGCCCATGATCTTGAATTCTTTGGCCATGCACTCTAGCGGGCCGAACTCCTTGATTAAATCTTCCTCATCGCGGCTGGCTTGTTGACCTCAGCCTCCCCCTTAACCGCTCGTGGTAATTTGAATACTTCGGAGACATATAGAGGATTGAACACTCTTTTTGAAAGATCCCTGTTCCCTCCGCGCAACAAATCCTGGGGTGCTAGCAGCGGAAGTAGCACTTCTTGCGTGGGGCAGGGTCCTTCACTCGGGGCCTCACCCAATGAATATCCGGACAAGAGACTAATCCCTCGGTTCTTCCAAAACCGAACCCGAAAAAACTTCCCTCGCTCGGAAAGCACGAGCAATTCCTCCAGGATATTTTTACTCTAACGTAGTCAAGAGCCTTAACTAATTGAACTGATCTGATCGAACCCGTAAGTATCATAGTCAGATCAAGGAAAAGACTTTCACTTGGATCATAGAGACCAATGCTTTTTTCCTCATTGAGAGGCATAGCCATTGATCCTTTTCCATAGAACAATTTTTATCTGAGATTTACTTCATCTATCGTACCATAATAGAATTGAGTCTCATTTTAGGGATCCATCAGTCTAGCCTAATCCCATCCAGTTCCGTGGGTTAGCCAACCGCCCAACCACTGTAGTGATGGGATCCATTTAAGAATTTGGTTAGGTTTTGTCTCGGGTACCAGGGAAAAGAGTTCCCAGGCTCCCTAGCCAGATATTCATGCAAACTTAAAACTAGTCACACCACTTACACACCCAATATGAAATTACCTTTTTCACAGATTTAGCTGTGAAATTACCACTTACACATACATGCATGTATAGGCAATGTCGATCAACACCTCTCACAAGACCTTGATGTGGCAAATCTCCTATCTATTACAAATGAATGATATGGGCAGCAAGCTTGGTCTCAGTTTACTCAGACACAGGTATGGTTCCATCAAACCTTTTCCTATACACAAAGTTAATCTTTTATGCATTCTATAAGTCTTTTTTAAAATCTTATATGTAGGTGGGCTTACAATTGGTCCAGTTGATGCCGTGGGGGAAATCTACCCCACTTGGCCAGCCGAGGCAGACCACGCCTTTGATAGGCGCGTGGCCGAGTGGTTCAGGCCCATCACGATATGGTTGTGATGATCCCACACCATCTTCCTCGACTAGACCCACCTCCGCTCTCTCACGTCTGTCTTCACCGATGTTGTGAGATGACGTTTTAGGGAGTCTAGCAAGGCTAGTAGACGTGCTAGCAGGGGGGGAGTAGGGTGCCTTTGTTTGGTAAAAGCAGCACTAGGTCTCCCAATGTGTCTCCCCTAGCAAGGGGCTCTTCATTTACACACTATGAGCCAACCCCCAGGAGACCCATTCCACCATTCGATCCATGCACGAGGAAATCAAGTCATGAACCGCATGCATGTACTTGTAAACCTAAAGTTCACGAACTCCTTCAAAAAGTGGAAAGCACAAGATGAACTTTCAAAGAAATATGTCATTGATGTGATTAAGTCAGAGTTCCTTGTTCCACATGCAGGTCTTTGCTTCTTCGAGGAGTGGATGAAGAGACGAATCAAGCTTTTCCTCTCTAACAAGAGAGCAAATATCAAGAGAACAACAAAGAATAATTTGGAGAAGCCCAATCTTTATATGACCAAGGAGTGGAGGCACGCAGCTTCGTGAGAGAAAGCACCCACATGCTTTTCAACAACAAGTGGCGGTGAGTGCTTCCCGACTATGAAAGTGAACGGCTTCACACTTTGGCTTGGGAGGAAAGTCCTCCTTCATTGCTCATTTCGTAAGTACCATTTTTAGTAATCATTTCTTCTCCTCTTTCATTTTGTTTTGTAATATATTGTTTTCTTTAACTAATTGTATATTTTCTTAATTGTTTTTTTGTAGAGGGAGGTTGTTGGGCATGAACCAACAAAGGAGGAGTATGACTATGGATACAAAGCCCCCCATCTGCAATTGTGGGCATGGATGCATACGTGAGGCATACACTTGGATGAGTCCATTTTGGGGACTCAAGCGGATGAGGTAAGTGAGCCTAAACCCTTCTCTTTTCTACGTCTAATTGTATTTTATTGCCCTTGCTTACCTTGCGCTTGATGGCATGTATGTAGGATGAAGGGGAAGAGAAAGAGGAGGATCCTTATTATGAGCATGAAGCAATGGAAGGAATTGAAGAGGATGATGAAGCAATGGAAGGAATTGAAGAGGATGATGAAGACGATGATTATGATCACTTGAAATCCGATGAGGATTCCAGTTAGCCACCTCTTCATTGTAGACATTTTTTGTATATATGGCCAAAGGCCCGACACTTTGTGAAATAAAATAAATTTTGGGCTCAATTGCATTCTTCACAATCTATGTGTTTCTTATGTTTGTGTTTGTGTCATAAAATTGAAACTGTGACTTTGTTTTAATTAAAAAAAAGAGATAGGGCAAACTAGGGAGTCCTGTGTAGACTCCCCAGTCTGTGTCCCAGCTCTTTTTTTCACTACACAATGATTTCGGTGCTGAGCAGCGATATTTCGCTGCTAAGTAGAGAGCCCATCCACCTACCCTTCTAGTTATAAAAATGTTGTTATTTTTGCTGCTACACCCTCATTCTGTTGTAGTGATATCATCTCACTACACTTGTAGGTACATCCTTGAATGTTAGTCTGTCTTGGGTTTGCTTTTTCAATTGATCAACCTCCTCAATTTTCCCGATAGGTTTAATCATTTCTTTCATCGATTGATGGACTTCATCTCAAGATTCTGGCTTACATGATGCCAAGCATTTTTCCATGGTTATAATGATAGGGGCTTAGAGGATTTCTCTTGAGGGTCTCATTTCTCTTCGTATGCATATAGGAAGGTGTGGTTGATAATGAGCTAAGCTTAGATTTAAGTGGCACTCATGCCCATTCTAAAGGTAGTCTTCTCAGTGTATCCTCCCATTAGGGATTCTCCAAGGACAGATTCCCTCTCTTGATTGAGCCTTTCTTTTATGATGTACTCGTGTGGACTAATATTATAGTCTCTATTTTTCCAAGCTCTTAGAGCTATTCCAATGTTTTTGTTTTGTTTTGAAGCTCTTTGTGAGGCTTAGGCACTTTTATAGGCAATTCTAGTTCCTTACAAGACAGTCCCCTCATCCGATTCCTCTCTGATAGGCATTTCTGATCTCTTTGTGAGGCTTAGGCATTTTCATAGGCAATTTTGGTTCCTTACTTGAGACACTCCCCTCATGCGATTCCTCTGATGGGCTCTAATGGTGTTGTAATAGGGCTTTTGAAATTGGTCCCACCAACCTTTCTATTTATAGCTAGGTCCCCATCATCCCCCCACTACAATAACTCTTACGTGCCATTCAACCTTGAGGTAGAGAATTGTTTCTTCTCGAAATCTGGTTATTGCAGTGCAGCAGTGCATTTTGGAAGTGCAGATAGGGTTTGCACATGTATTGTTGATACTGGGTGTATGTACATGTACTCTAGTCACATTTGGTGACACACAGGTTGTGCTGAAGTGCTGAAGTACTGCTGCTACATCAGTTATAGGAGATATTGCTGTATTATAGGTTGCATACAAAAGTTATCTATTTGTAGGTTATTTGATTGGTGCAGGAAAACATGTCTGACGGAATTAATCAGATTGTTAGTAAGAAGCTGGATAAGAGTAACTTCCATGCTTGGAAGTTCAGAATGACTAACTTCCTAATGGGTAAAGGATTTTGGGATTATGTAGAAGGAGACAATGAGGAGCCTCTAGAGTTATCTGAGGAGAATGCCACTCATATAGATATAAAGGCATTCAAGGATTGGAATCAGGGTGCAAGAAAAGTCATGTACTAGCTTTCAATTAGTGTCACAGACACTATGATAGGACACATACAGGATGAAAACACTCTAGCAGTTGCATGGCAGAATCTGGTTCAGATATTCTAAACTAACACAAAGGCAAGGAAGTTGCAGTTAAAGTAAGAGTTGCACACAGTGGAAAAGAAAAGCATGTCCATCAATAAATATGCCTTAAAGATCAAGGGCATTGTTGAATCCCTTGGGTCTATCAATGTATCAGTGGTGGAGGATGATGATTTGGTGAGTGTCTATGTCTTGAATGGGCTTGGCAAAGAGTACAAGCCATTCAAGACCTCCATTGCAGTTAGGGAGAATACTCCCAACTTTCGAGACTTGATATCTATGCTGATCATAGAAGAAAAGGCTTTAGGTGAGGATTCTTCTTCACAAAGCAAGAACACTTCGGAACAGGCCTTCTACTCTAATTCAGGTAGAGGTAGAAGTAGAGGCCGTGGTTGAGGACAAGGTGGTGGTCGATAAGGAAATCATAATTCTAGACAACAACAATCCAATGATTCACAGCAGCAATTATACATAGGTGAAAGAGGCCAATCTAGAGGTAGGGGGAGCCAAAGAGGCCGAGGTGGATGACAAAGAAATCAAAATCCAAATAGCATAGAGTGCTATTTGGATTTTGATCAAAATCCAAATAGCATAGCACAGTAATAGCATAGAGTGCTATTACTATGGCAAACCAGGACACACGGAAAAGGACTGCTACAAAAAGCAGAATGGCATTAGAAGAGGGAAGTTGCAGCAAGGCAACTATGCATCATCTAGAAAACATGGAGGTGATGATAGAAGTGAGCATCTGTTTGTGATACATCACATGTTAGTTCCATAACAGGGGGTGTGTATATGGTATGTGGATTCTAGCGTCTCTAACCACATGACCAGTCATGCTGAGTGGTTTAGAAATATGAAAAAAATGAAAAAACCACGTTATGTAGAAACAGGTGATGATATTGCGCATCCCATTGTGCATGTTGGTAAAGTGCCATTGTTTATGCAAGATGGAAAATGAAGTACTTGGCTGATGTACTTCATGTTCGGAATATTACAAAGAACCTAGTTTCTGTTAGACAGATGGTTGAGTAGGGTCTATAAGTGAGGTTTAATCCTCAAGGATGTTTTGTGGAAGACTTCAAAAATAAGTGTCGCTTGGTTGCAAAGGGTAACATAAATGACAGGATGTTTACTTTAGATGTGAACATGCCTGAGATAAAGGTAGCCATTTTTGCACATGGAACAGGTGTCATTGCAGATATTGATGGCATATGGCACAAGTGCATTGGTCATGTAAATGTAAAGCAACTGAAGTCTATGTAGGCCCAAAATATTGTTGCAAGTTTGCCAAAGTTTAAGGTTGACGGTATGCTTAAGGTATGTGAAGCATGCCAACTTGGTAAGCATGCCAAACATGCTTTCCCACATGAAAAGCATGTCAGTGCAAGAGGCCATTGGATATCATACATTCAAATGTATGGAGACTGACGAAGACTACAACAATTGCAGGTTGTAGGTACTATGTTACATTCATTGATGACCACACTAAGAATATGATGGATATACAGCCCATCATTATAATTACATGGTAAAATAAGGAAAAGAAGTTAATTGGATGTAAGTGGGTGTATAAAGTCAAGCACAATGCTGATGGTTCAGTGAGGAGGTATAAGGCAAGATTGGTTACCAAGGGCTATGCACAGACTTATGGCATAGACTATGAGGAGACATTCAGCCCGGTTGCAACAAGAATGGCAACTGTGAGAGCTGTCATTGCTATGGTTGCAGCGAAGGGTTCGTCTTTACATCAAATGGATGTAAAGAATGCTTTCTTGCATGGTGATTTGCAAGAAGAAGTGTACATGATGCAGCCACCAGGTTGTTATGAGAGTGATGCACATCCATATTTTGTGTCAGCATCGAGGATCAGGTGGCTGACATCTTCACGAAGGCATTGGGCATAGAGAAGCTCCACAAGTTTAGGAGCTTACTTGGAGTGTAGTGTGTGGAGTTGAGCTTGAGGGGGAGTGTTGAGATATCAAGCTCAACTAGTGCTACACGGATGAACATTGATGACCCACCTGGGTGATAGCTTTCGCATTTACACCACTGGCATGGTTGGTGAGATTATGGGGGATATGCGGCCAGTAGGATGATAGGCTATGTGTGACAGCCATTTTGGATCACTAGAGACTGGCATAGTTATAGCGCCAGCTCATTTAGTCGGGTTCACTTTATGGACCGACCCTTGTATGTTGTAATAGTTGAGTACTAACCCATATAGTGTGTACTCTTATCTTTTATGTTATGTTGGTTGAGTAGAGTAGAGAAGAAGAAGATAGAAGAAACTTCAACCATCCATCTCTCTCTTGTGTCTTGCTCTCTCTTGTGTGTGTGTGTGTTTGCTTGCTAGGGTTTGAAGCTCTCCCTCTCCCCCACATTCTCTTCAATTGGAAAGGTCTCAAAAAGTAGATTCCAAATGTATAAACTCCACTCACTTTTGAGCTGATTTGTAAAAATTTCACCATGAGACCATTTTTGCATAGAGAGAATGTGTAGCAATCCTTAAATTTGAGTCTAAATTTTCCCTAATGGGTCCCTTTTCCCTTATCTCATTAATTGCTTGTTGTCAAACCCTAAGAATAATGATATTAGCATGGTTTATCTTCAATAGGGTGTCTACTGTTCAAGTTCTTAGGGCGGTTGATAAAATCCCTCATCACCAACTTCCCATGTTCAAGCTGCTTGAATTGATAATACAACTATGCAATGGATTTGTGCTTGACACCAATTTTTGAGAAGCCTATGGTAAATGCTATCTTGAGATATTCTATGGTCCCCTTTTGTGAGTCTTTTAGAATTTGAAACCACAACCAGAGTTTTACCTTCTAAATTCAATTTGAAGGCATTGATCCTGGTTCTAGGATCGGTAACTCTCTCAGTTATGCAAATTTTTCTAAATACAACTAGGTAGCTGTAAGGACCAAACCTTCAAACTTTGTCACTAGCTTGGATATGTTTGAGGCTCTATCCTTCGATGGCCATGGTCATATTTTTCTCTTATTCCTTTAGGTAGTCTGACCACCATAGGAATGCCATCTAGTTCTCTTCTCATTTTGTCAGGAATATAACTATTGGTTCTAGAACCATTGGGGCTATGTTTTAGTTCTACTTTGGAAGGTACTAGTGCATAGGATGGTCCCATGTACCCATAGGTTGGTAATCTAAAGCTGAAATTTGGCATCATATTTGCAACTATAGAATGAGAATTCTTGCTCCTCTATTGGACTAGTTGTTCTTGAAGTGATTTCCTCCTAAGAGGTGCCCCCTTTTCTTCCTCTTACTATCCTTTCACTCTAGTAGGCTATGGGAGGTGTGACACCCCCTACCTAGCCTCTCTATATTCCTTGCCTCCTGAGCATGTCTTGGGGGGTATGTGTTACCTTCTTCATCGATGTATGTCATTTGACTCATGGCTTACTAGTAACACTTACTCACTAGGGGTGCGCATCTAGGAATCGAAATGATCCTTGCATGTCCATGGGAATATTTATGATTGTGTGTAGAGATTGCATGAGGCATCCTCATATAGCATCATTCCTTCATTATCAACTCTAAGCCTCCTTAAGAAGAATTTTTCAATTACATTAGGAGCTAAGTCCCTACCGAATCTATCTAAGCTCTGGTTGCTTCTTGTAATCTTTTGGGCCTTTCTATCTTAACAGCAGCAATAGATCTAATCTTCGTGATGTCCTTTTTTGGGATATAAATCATCCCATCAGAGTCTAGATAGAACTCTTGAATTTTTCCACTCCTTTTGGGCATGGTATATCTCCTACACCTCTTATAAAATGGATTGAATCTATACTTGATGGCACAATGCCATCAATCAAGAATCAAGCAACAAAAAATCAAGAATTTTTACAAGAATTGAAAGTTTCTAATTAGCCTAATTAACCCTAATAGGATAAAATTGAGGCAATTGATGATGAAATTGGTGCCTAGGGAGGTTGTGGGACTTCAATTAAGTACTTAGCGGGTTTTCCTTCCTTGTTATGTCACCCATTGCTCAAAAAATGAGAAAGCAAAAGAAAAGAAGATGGTTAAATTAGCAAAGACCATATGAAATTCCTACTCTAATCACAGTTGCACCACACTAGTCACTAGTCGCACTCCAACTCAAAACTCAATTAGTCTACCAACAAGTTTTGCAACTCATGGGAAAAATGAAACAATAGTGAAACAAACAATATATCAACAAAATGCTCCAACTCAACACTAATCACTAGTCTCACTCCAACTTAACACTCAATCAATCTACCACAAGTTTTATAACTCATAGGAAAAATAAAACAATAAAACAAACAATGTATCAACAAAATGCTCCAATTACACTCTAGCTCTAGTTCTACTCCTCGATAGTGACGCCTCTTGTTTAGGGAAGTTGTAGCTTCCCAATCAACATTCTCAACATCAAAATTATGAACTTGTCTAAAGCATGAAAGAACATTGATCACAGGAATGGAAGCCTCAAGGGGTGTCAAAAAATCCTCAAGATCTATCAATCCAATTGGTTGGACTCCTTGAAATACAATCTCACAAGCTACTTCACTCTCATAATCTAATTTCTTGGCCTCCTTGGAATCCAATCTCACAAGAGAGGGAAGCATCTAGGAATCTTTCTCTCCACCTAGACTATATATCTCTCTCAATATCTCACTCTCTATAACTAGCATCTAGGAATATTTCTCTCCACCTACACTATATATCTCTCTCAATCTCTCACTCTCTATAACTAGCTAATCACAAGACAATAATCATGCAATCATCAAGCTCCCAAAGGCCCACCATTGAAAGTTGGTCATAATAGGCTTGAATATGTAAATAGAATAGGTTTTGGGCACCCCATAAGTGTGGGAAGGTTGGGAAAAACCCCAATTGTTTATAAGTGACTTATGTGAGTGTGTAAAGACATTCTTGGTAATACAATCAACATTGAGCTCTACCTGGTAGAGCATCTCTCCTTGCTTTATCTTATGATTTCTTGTCTTTTCATGCTTCCATACCTTGTATGTCTATGACTATGAGTCTTGTTAGCTTGCTTGAATGCTTACATGAGTGTGTGTGTCCATGAGAGAGAGAGAAGAATACCCTCACATCATCAATCTAGCCTTTGTAGCATGGATCATCGAGAAGACCACTCTTGGTAAAAGTGGCTCCCAAGTACACATATGAGTGCCGCCCATGTAGGTGAAATTTAGTCAAGAAGTGATGTATTGAAGACCATAACCTTGGTTTTCCTAAGGTTTATTGTGAGATCCCATTGTGCACAAAAGTCTTGTAATGTGTCAAGATGCCTTTTTGGAGAGCCTCTAGAGAATCTACAATAAGCACAATGTCATCAACATAAAATATTATGGAATCAATGATGCATCCCCATCCTCTATCAATGAAGGCCAAAGTCTTGTCAATGTAGAGGCCAAAGAGAGCGGATATAGTGGGCATCCTTGCTTCACTTCGATGGTATATCCTTTGATAATCCTCCATGCATCTTACCCGCCAATGACTCATATAATGTAATGATCTCCCCGACATCATATCTAATGGTACCCCCAAATCTTGGAGTACCTACATAATAGTCTAGCTTGAGGCCCCATGTCAAAGGCTTTGAAAAAATCCACAAAGTAGTGGTGGACCCATCGGTGTCATGCTTCAGCCTCCTCTATGATGTCTTGGAGAGTGAAGATGTGATCCAAACGGGAGAAAATCCTGCTTTCCTTGATGCTCTATATTCCTATAATTAGTGGGCTCCATAGGATCTCTAGCTTTATGGATGGGTGTGATGATATTGGCTATCCAGGTGGGTGGGAAGCATTTCAAAAGAGCTCGATTGAACATATGGGCCTAGAGGGGTGTGCCAAAATTTATTCCACATGGGATATGTGCTTTGCCAAGGGGCCCTTGAAATCCTACGATCTACCGTTTTTGAGTCTCCGGATGGCTCAGGAAAGGTGGATGTGTGTTGGTGGGATGGGGGGCTGATCTAGTACTTTGTATAGGGATCATGCATATGTGTGCCATATGGATGGACATGTGATGGGTGTGGGTGGGCGTTTCTCTCGGATTTTCTTCTAGACCTTCTTACAATTCACACCTGTGAGAGATTTGTATAAGTCCTTGTATGGGCCCTTAACATGTGCTCATTTCTTATGTCTCGTTGTATATTGGTTAATCCTTTAAGAATCTTGCTCTCGTATTTGGCTAGTTGTGCAACCTCACATAGGAGATTCTTACATGTTTTGTAGCATGCCTTATCATACCAATAATTTTGGGGCATGGTGTTGGTAGGGGGTCTGGCGATTGGCTGATGGTGGTGGATGGAAATGTGGCTATGGTGGTAGAGGTGTGGAAGATTATGGGATGTGTGTGTGTGTCTGTGTGTGAGTGAGAGAGAGAGAGAGAGAGAGAGAGAGAGAGAGAGAGAGAGAGAGAGAGAGAGAGAGAGAGAGAGAGAGAGAGAGAAACCTAGGATTTATATATATATATACACACATAGACATATATATATTTATACACACACACATATATATATATACATGTATATATATTTACACACACACACACACACACACACACACGTACAAACAAAGAAACCCACATATATATGTACACACACACACAAACACACACATCATATATACGCACATGAATATACACACATATACATACACGTATATATATTTCTATACATAGATACATACATACACACACATATATATAAATACAAACACACTATAAATACAAATAAATACACACACAAATATAATATAAACACACATATATATATATTTATACACACACATATATACTATATATACACACCCACAATATATATTCATGTAATATATATAAATACACATATATCCACATACACACATATGCATATATACACATACACATGAATTTTCCTTCTCTTTCTCCCTCACATTCATTTCCCTCACCCTCTCCCTCTATGGACCTTACTTCATGAGCTCCTTTATTCTTGATTGACTCACTCCCTCGTGCTTTGGAATGGAGAAGGCACCGACAATGACTATTGAGTGGCTCACTTCAACAATAACATTTATGAGTCATTCATCAATAACACTTCAGGATCATAAATGATGGTAAGTTGTCCAAATACTTAGAGAACATTCATAAGCCTTAATATGTTTTTAATAGCTTTAATGCTATAATATTTGAAGAAGATGAGAAAAAGGATGTTATTTTTCTCACTTTGCTAGTTCAGTTTGATATGGATGGTAATGAGCATTTCATCATTGATTCAACATTGACATTGAAGTATGTTATCATGCTTAAGGAGAAAATATTAGGGGAAGATAAACAATTTATAGATTTGGAGAGTGCATATTGCCCATCTTGGACAATAACTACAAGGACTACAAAGCCAACAATATCTCCTAGGGTTGTGGACTTGGATTCATATTCATATGATACTCCTAAATGAGAAAAGAATAGATGAAGTTCCACGAAGCATTATTCCCCTCATGAAGGAATCTATGATAGATATCCCAAGGAAATATAATCTTTGAGTTTCCACCAACATTTGGGAGAGCAAAAACAAGTGATGATTTGGAGCAAAAGTATGATGGGCATTCATGGAGGGACAAAGACCGTGACAACTAATACGCCACTAGATTGCACAATGAGGGTAAGACATTGTGTTAGTTCTCTGTAATTCCATAGAGTCACTTATCCTTATTACCTAAATAACAAGAAGTTTAATACAGAATATTTTAAAGGGTTTCTTCCGAGAAAATGTGCTCTTGGTTTGACATTGTAGAAGAAGACAACAATAAACTAGTTTTCTACTTCTGTTGTAGAAAGCTTATTGTGTTGCAACATGTAATTGTCATGTGTACTATGTATTGCCTCCTTTACAAACCATTGGCACGGTTAGTTATACATATTAGCTGGATGCAGATTTCTATATATAGTAAGGACTTCTTGAAAATAGTTTTTTTATCTTTAAAATTTCAATAAAAGGATCTCCTTCAATTCTGGATCTTGTAAACGGCATGCGAAGAAATAGAAATGGTGACTTAAATAGATCATGGGTTCAATTTGATCACACTTATAGAGTGTTTCAATGGGCAATGATGGCTTGCCACATGTGTATGGCCCAAGCTATGTAAAAGCAAACATATTCTTCCCTTAAATAGATTTTTCTATGTGTGCATGTTGAAACTGTAATGCCATTCATGTTATGTACATGTTCATATGATACAAGAGTGTGCAGGAGTTCATGACAGTATCAACATGTGAAATGAAGATACCATGAGTCAAATTCTATTTTGCAATCTCTTGAATACTACTATGAAGCAATGTGGCTTTAAAGATACGTATTTTTATGGATTCATGGAAAATGAGGCATCAACAAACTAGAGAGTAGTAAGAGTAGTATATACATTGGAGATCTGTAAGAGAAAGGTCTTATCATTATGGATTCACGGCAAATGAGGCATCAACAAACTAGAGGGTGGTAAGAGTAGTATACATTGGAGATCTTGATGAAGTTATAGAGGGGCGATTGAAAGCAAAGTCTACAACAACACATGAAGAAGTACATAAAGAAACATCTAGGACAAGAGCATTCAATCATGTGTGAAAAGTGGAGGGCATGCTAGATAAAGGAGGAGGCCCTTGTTCAAATTCAATTAATTAGAAGTTGGCGGAGAGGAAGAGCAATCAAAGATTCCAACAATATATACCAACATTGCATAGTTGGTTGTGGTGGTGGGAAGTCAAAATAGCACATTGGGGAGACCTCATATTTACAGTGGTAAACTCAATCAACATACTAGATTTTAAATTTAACATAATTTATCATAAAGTATTGAATACATATCATTATGGATCATAATTTATCATAGTGTATAATATATCTTTTATATTTTCAGGTGATTAAAAGTAAGATTAAAGAAGCACACACTCCAAGGACAAACTTGGCATAGAGTATGCGTGGAAGCTAGTTAGTTGGGAAAGGATATAAGTCCAAGCTCATATTATATGATGTATGTGTGCCAGATATGACAAATTCTTTACTATAAAGTGCCAAATAATATGCTTACATGGTTGGTAGATGTGTGGGTGAAGGACCGAGCCTAGAAGCCTTGATTAATAGAACAACAATAAAAATACACCAACACTATTATTGCAAGTGGCTTGCATTACTCAGAATGCAATTGCATGAACTCCAATGCATGAAAACATGTCGCAAATCCATGGAGATAAGAAGACAGTTCAAAAAAAAGATACAGTCATCACAAAATATTGAAGTCAAACATAATAGTTCACATAGACTAGGATATGTGATGCAAAGTAGAGATAGAAAGGAACGTGCGCAACCAAGGCATCTATTTTTTATTCTAATCCTCCAAGAGGAGCACTTCAAAGAGTCGAGCTTTGGAGAAGGTAAAGAGGAGGAACCCACTTTAAGAGCCTTGGAGAAGGTAAAGAGTAGGCACCCACTACAAGAGCCAATTTTTATGCATGAGCAACCTATCCATAAGACCTTTTGAGCTATACGAAGATCTCCAATCAACTCGAAAGTCAAATGCCTTGGATAGTAGAGGCTAAGGTGAAGTGTAACCATTATATATTCAATGTAACGAGGGTAAAAGTCAAATGCCTTGGATGGAAATGATGTGGTTTTCCAATAACAACATCACACACACTTGGCATCCAAATGAAAGACATGCTCGCTTATGTTTTTGGACATGCTCACTTATGTTTTTAGCCTTTTTGTGTTGTGGTACAAGAAACCACCTTGCGTTTGCATATGTAATTAATGTTTGGACCAATCTAAGAGGCTATTATATAAATTATTGGACCATGATGGCTAGACAAATATGAGTGATGTCCCTTTTATTTTAAGCTAACATGCATATTTAAAGTTGAATTGGATTTGATTAGTTAAATGCGAATCTATTACCTAAGCATTTGGTTGGTTAAATGTGAGTCAATTAAATTTTTCATCCAAACAATATCTTCAGGGTGAATTCTGTGGATTCCCATAATTATGTCTACTAATATAATAACAATGCATGTAACTTTTATAGAAACCCTATTCAAGGCTCTATAGGTAAGGATTTTTCTTACAAATTATCCAAGCACTATGGAACTTTATGACTCACATCCTCACTTCTAAGTGCTTCAAATGTAATATTGATACCACTGTACACTGCATCAAGCCTCTAAAGTTCAACTTCTCAAGCTGTATTTGTACAAAACTCATGTCTGAACTAGGTTAGAAAATAAGAGGCAAATATCATGGAATATATATATGTCAGGTTCATAAATACATACTTTTTATGAACATGAAAGTATTAAATGCTGGATTCTTTTCCTTGGTCATGATACAAAATCAGATGCGTATACCTCAAGGATTCCTCTATAAATGGCCATCCTAATTTCTTCACCACAAACCTTAGAAGTAAAACCTCCTTGACGTTTGACTGACTCATATCATGATATTCAAAATACAAATTAAAAAAAAGAATGAACATGAATTAATTAATTTATTTACGTGAGAAAGTGTACTAGAAAGGGAGGTACCTCGGGGGGTTCACTATATATAAACCCTCTATATCATGTGCGTTCAAGGCCTATTGAAAAAACCCCTTATCTGTGAATTTTTCATGAATAAAACACACCCTTTCTCTATTCAATCTATGAATACTCCCTTTAAATAGTACTCTTCTGTATGTAAAAAATGTGTAAAATAAGGATTTTAAAAATCCCTTCTGTTGAACCCATGTGCTACGGTTACATATTTATGAGTGACTCCCTCGAGGAGGGAGGTACAAGGTTCGAATCTACCCACTCCTCTAATTGGAAAAGGAGGTACAAGGTTGGTCTATCTCATCTACACCATTTTGGATGCAAAGTGGTGCCCTATTCATAAGAAGAATTGAATGAATTATCAAGTAAATAGCCAAAATGCAAACGATAAAGCCAAAGAACTTACTGTACTCTGATGTGAAAACCAAGGCTACCTGTTTATTGAGGGAAAAAAGACCTGCAGGAGCTGTGTTATTAGATGAATTATGATTAGAGATAATGAAGAGGATTAAGGGAAGCAGAAGAAAAGCGATCACTGGAGGGCTTAGAAAGTAGAGGAGATCAGGTAGTGTAGCGAAGGACAACTTGCCCGCCAACCAGGCGATCAGGGCGGCGCAAAGGCAGTGCGAGCACTAATTAAGCTGTGCAGTGGTTATATTAGTATTGTGCAAGCTGACAGGAGGGCAGTAATCTCAAGGCGGCCGGCAAGTCATCCTTGGCTGCACACACACATAATCACGCCCTCCTTCTGAGCCCCCAAGCGAGACTGCATCACGTCGTGCCTTCATGAAAATAACGCAAAAACATGTCCTTATTTATAAGGGAGGGAAAAGTTCTAGGGTAGGCAAAATGTAGTTTTTTTTCTTTTTTTTTTGGGGACAAAAATTAAATTATGTTAGTGGTGTTTTCATGCGTAGCCCTTGATGGTGGCCGGCACCTTTAACTGTTCTTGTGCATAAAGAGACTTGGGTTTTATGGCCCCCAAGTAACCCTAAGGTACTACACATTTAGTAAACCTTGCATAAATCAACACACTTCTAGTGTAACACATTAGTCTCAAAACCCCATTAGAAATTTGACTCTCCCTTACTCCCATTTATGCTCTTAAGAGATCCCATAGTCTATCCTTGCTCGATCCATAATACACATATCTGTACACAAAAGGCCGCCAAAAGATGGATTATTTCTTGAGCATACACATGATGCCAAATTTAAGTATTACTATAAACATCATATCGTCTCGTGGCATCATGAATCGATCCATGATGCACATATCCGTACACAAAAGGCCACCATTGCACACACAAGATGCCAAATTTGAGTACTATTACTACTTCAATTATCATATCGTCTCCTGGCATCATGAATTGATGTTTCATTTTTTCATTTTTATCCTTTGTGATAGATTGCAGTCAATACCATCTTCATTCATCTTAAGGACCTTGTAAAAGCATTCTCACTTTTCTTACTTTTCTAATTTTCAAGTGAAGTAATTTTATTCTCCTTATTCTCATGATGTTGTATGGCCAATTTATATGATTGCAAAGCCTCAACATAAAAAAGGCAAATCTTGATTAGCTAACTTGACCAAATATTATGGAGTATATCAAAACACACAAGATGGGTCCTTTTCCTCCAATTGTATATAGCTAGACAAAAAAGAACTTAACTATGAAATTAATTGGCAAAAAAGGAACAACTCCCAAAAAACCATAGAGATTAATTTTTTATTACAGAGAAGAATGAGATGAAGATGGCTTCTAGTCGAACTAGGGGACCAACTAGGGGGAAATTAAAAAAATCCTCAAAATAGTACAAGAAAGTAGAAAGGGAAAGACGAGTTGTGTGTGTGTGTGTGTATGAGAGAGAGAGAGAGAGAGAGAGAGAGAGAGAGAGAGAGAGAGAGAGAGAGAGAGAGAGAGAGAGAGAGAGAGAGAGATTTGGTGGACAATTATAGAATAAAAGATTCTTTTCTTTCTCAACCTAAGATGAACAAATGAAGAGCCTTCCTAAATGATTTTTCCTTGAATTGCTTTTAACTAATAAAATCAAGGCTTAACCTTTCCCTAGATTACACAATCAAATTCATCATGCCATACATGATAATTTCTAAAGTCTTATTATATAAAATCAATCCAGAGAATAAAATAATATGACACATGCAAATCAAAAGACGCCAACTTGTGTTCCTTAATAGCAAGAACTAAATTCTTATGGTTAGATAAAGATTTATGGCAAACAAGGAGGATATCACTTAAAATTATATGGCATTAATATGAATGTTTGAGTATCATTGAAACTACCTTTAAATAAAACTACGGCAATACTTGTATAAATCATAATAATCCTTATCCTTATTACATTCACGTAACCAATTAGTTGACCTTGATCACGGTTGTCATATGCAAAAATATTAAGAACTTTGAAATTGAGGAGAAGAGAAACATTTATTTATTCTTGTTGAGGCCTTGCACAAAATTTTTTGTTCTCAACAAAGCATAATTTTCTTTTTAGAAACAAAATCAATAAAGAAGTGTAAGGAAACAAGTATTGCCGTATAACTTTTTTCCCTTTGGAGGGTGACCTCATAATGGGTTTTAGTAGACATTGATCTCAAGAACTATTAAACACAAAAAATAATCAATACCTTAATGGTACTTAATCAAGATAAAAGAATAACCTTAAAGGATAACTTTTTTCCCTTTGGAGGGTGACCTCATAATGGGTTTTAGTAGACATTGATCTCAAGAACTATTAAACACAAAAATAATCAACACTTTAATGGTACTTAATCAAGATAAAAGAATAACCTTAAAGGAAATTTCATCAATTTAATTTCCATTCAAAATGTCCATTTGCAATCTATTACAAAAGATTCTCCCTTTTTTGTTAGCAAAGAATCAATTTCTTAGGGGTTGAGAAGAATTTTTCATTATTCTCTTGATATGACACTTCTTCCAATCATTTCAAATTCCCATCACACTTTGATGATTTGAGTAAGGGATTGTACACTAAGAAAATAGCTTCTAAAATGAAAACGAACATACCAAACAAATCTAAAGTCAAATTTAATGAGCATGTAGGGTGTATGTTTCATTCTCTTTTATTTTTTTAAAATATTTAGTTTTAATCTCTACCCTTTTAATCCTCCTAGTTGCATCTATGCAATGATTTTGATGCCTATAACTAAATTGAATACATTACACTCTATAAAACAAAAGTCCAATTTAGTAATAATGTTTACAAACTATAAAGTATATCACATAATCTTTTTGTTATATGCTTGATTTGCATTTGATAATTACTTTGAAACAAGTGTATCCTTGCAAGGTTTGATACTATTTAATTTCTTTACAGGATAATTATTTATGGCTATGTAGAGCGGCACAAACTCTCATCATGACACCCACCAAGTAAGACCCTATCTTAGCAACTCCCAAGCTTCCAAATTCATGCAAAATCATAAGAGGATTCACAAGATAAATTAATTCACAATATAAGGTAATGTTTGCAATAGATTAATAGAACGTGGAGATGTTGGCCTTTATACAAAGTGAGTGGATAACTTTAGTATCCACAAGATAAATTAATTTACAATATAAGCTACTATGTCCAATAGATTAATAGAATGTGGAGATATTAGCCTTTATGTAAAGTGAGTGGACAACTTAAGGATTCTCACATATATTGTCAAAATCTTTAGTCAACCTAACCTTATACTCTACTCCATTCTTATATCGCTAGTATGAAAAATTATTAGCCTAAATATAGTTGTCATACCCTTCTTTCATCTATCGCTTCATGCTATGTGAATTATTTACCTAATGTTTTTTGGCATTTTCTTGTACCTATCAAAGTGGCCCATTAACTTAAAAAAAATTCTTACTTTATATATTTGGAACCTATATGAAACTCTATCAAGCTAAAACTAATTTTGTTAACAACTAAGAACATTTTAGAAGAAACATCTACACCTCAAATAGGATTAAAGAGTGCCATGTTAAGGCCACATATTTTCTTTCATCACCCCCAACCAGTACGGTGCGATCAGTTTTGTTGGATTGGCTCTAGTTATGCCTTGTTTATTGGGGATGTTCTTGCACCTTTTTTTTGTATGGTTTAACCTGGGTGACTCTATAGACTTTGTACATGCCTCAAGGATAACAAAAATTAGCTTTTACAAAAAAAACTCCCAAACTAGTCTTTGGATTTGGTTGAGTTTAAAAAAATATATTAATTCTTTTTTTTTCTATTTTTCTAAAATAGTAGGTCTTCATATAGTCTATCCTCCATGTGTGCCATATGTATTTATGAGAAGCATTGTATAATTATATAAATTTACAAACTCATGGAGACTTGGAGAGAGAGAGAGAGAGAGAGAGAGAGAGAGAGAGAGAGAGAGAGAGGTGCATGTAGACTTGTAGGCTCAATGGGGAGACTCACATAGAAAGCATAGAGAAAATATCATTCCCATTACTAGTTGGAATTTCATAAATGTTTCCATTTCTAAATTAAACCTAATATTCACATCATTATTCTTCATAGGAAACTATGGAATCTACACCAAATAGATAATGGAGTGAGGTGGAAGAATCCCACAATACCTCTTTCCCAACTCTTCCAAGACTTGCCCTAGAACACACAAGGCCTATAGACCTCTTGTCGAGCAACACATGTCAAAATAGAAAGTTTAAACACCCCTCCAACCAACATGGAGCAACCATGACCATTCCAGTAGTTGGTCACTCCCGGTTGGTTGGAGGGGTGTTTAACTTTTTTTAAATTATATTTGACATGTGCTGCTCCATAAGAGGTCTATAAGCCTTATGTGTGTAATATAGTGTTGGGTCAAACATAATGTGTGTGTGTGTGTGTGTGTGAGAGAGAGAGAGAGAGAGAGAGAGAGAGAGAGAGAGAGAGAGAGAGAGAGAGAGAGAGAGAGAGAGAGAGAGAGAGAGAGAGAGAGAGAGAGAAATGGAGAGAGAGAGGCTCTTTGCACTATTAGGGACTCAATTTGGTTAAAACTTACACTTGCTAATAGAGAGTTCACCTTCCTTTGAGATTGTACAAGTAGAGACCAAATTGAGTTAAGAGGTTCTTTATACTCTTAAAGACTCAACTTCTAATGATCAATGTCTAATGATAAACTTTTAATGAATGTCTAATCAAAAGTGGTCGTCAAAAGTTTTATTTGAGTTTTGGTTATACCTTGTTATAGTATGAGTATAATCAAAAGTGTTCATCTCAACAAATTTTGGTGAGTTTTGGTTATACCTTGTTGTAGTATAAGTATAATCATAGACCTAATTTGTGATTCAAGATTTGACTTAAATGCCATATTAGGGAGTTTCAAAAAATCCCAGTACTTTGGAAATTCCAAATGGTGGCACTTTTGAATCTACTTATAAGAGTATCTTGAGCACACCAACTCCAAATTTGTCAGGGATTGTATATTTAGGGCCTACATGTCGAGAGATTTCCAATGATATGTCACGTGAGGGGGTTTTGACAAAAGATTGATAGGGTTCATTGTGCTCCCCATTTGTGAATCTTTACAAAGTGGGAATTGGGATTTTCCCAAACTCCCTAATATGGTCTTCTTCGTCTTTAAAATTAACATTTGACCTAGTTTTTTTAGGATTTAGCATTGGACTTAGTCTTTGTAAATGTGAATGGATCTAACCCTTAAAGTAAGAAGAAACATCTTGTTGACACATTATCACACTCAATTTGGGAGTAAGAGAGATAAATTTGAAGAATTCCTATAAACCTCTTGTGGAGAAGTAAACACCCCTCCTACCAACATAGAGTGCCAGGGCCATTCCAACAACTATGCTGCCCAAATGGCCATGGTTGCTCCGTGTTGGTTGGACGCGTGTTAAAACTTTTTTTTTTCTATTGTATTTGATATGTGTTGCTCTATAGTCCTTATTCAAACTTATCTCTCTTAATCCCAAATTGATTTTGATAAATGTGTCAACATGATATTTCTTCTCTTTTTTATAAAATAGAGAAAAAGAAGGGAAGGAGGGGAGGAAGAGGCTATTGAGATGTGTGATTTATTCTCAACCTTAATATGTTCAATGTGCATGTTTATGCTCTCCTAAGAATGGAAGTCTTGAAACCATTGGACAAGTTGAATGTTACAATGTCAAGCTATATCCAAACATTGATAGGGTAATCTATGTAAGTTACAAGTAGTTTCTCTTCTTTAGTTGAATGTTAGTGAGTGTTATTTTTGACTTGTATGTGGGGACTGTAGGAACTAGTGTTGATTTAATGGCTCAACTCCATAAATTTGTTTCTTCAACTGGTAATTTCTCTTCTTTAGTTGAATGTTAGTGAGTGTATTTTTCAACTTGTATGTGGGGACTGCACGAACTAGTGTTGGTTTACTGGTTCAACTCCACAAATGTGTTTCTTCAACTATGATTTTTACTTTTTTTTTGAGCATTTTTTGTGAGAAAATTTATTAGCTAGAGGTGCTATGGAGTAGCAAGTTAGCAACACCTGCCATAATGGCCCTGGTCACTCTAGTAGTAGTGCTGAAATGGCCCTAGTCATTCCATGTTGGGTAGAGGAGTGTTTAATTTCTTTAAAATTTTAGTTAATATGTGCTACTCCACAAGAGGTTTGTAGAATTTACGTGGGTAATATAGTGATTTGTAATATAGTGCTAGTGGGTCAAGCATGGTGGAGGATCAAACACGATGAAAAAAAATATCAAAAAATGCAACGTACTTTAAAGGGTGCATAGAGCATTCATGATTTCAAGAAACAAGTGCAAATTAAAAACAAATGTTGGAATGATTTTTTTTAAGTTTTTTTTAAGATTTAAATTTTGTATTCTTTCAAAAAATGATCTCCAATGGGCAACATAATTTATGAAAAAAACTTATCTTTGATTGCTTACCCTCTCAGAAACTACATTTAAGCTACTTTGAATAGCAAAAACCTTATATTAGATATTTACCTTGAGGAAAAAAATTACAAAAAGACAATAAGGAAATTTTATTGATATGTTGATCGAGTTACATGAAGTATAGGAAATTACATCAAAGATAATTCCATTGGCTTCTTGCCTTTAACATCAAAATACTCAATAATATTCTTTGGATTATGACATCACCTAGCAGACTAGGTTTGCCTAAGTTTTCTAGGACCTTTTTAGAGAGCTAAAATCTTGGGCTAGTACCATAGCTATCTTATAGCCAAAACATTTACTTTTTGGGAGGCACCAAGATTGCAATCTCCTTGCACAATAGGATGACTTTATCTAGATTCTTTGTTATAGGTTTCTTTGACAAGACATGTGACAAAGCCTCACACTTTACAAGCGCTTGTGTAGCACTCACTATCATTTTGGAATGGATCAAAACAATGAAAAAATGGGGGAAGAAATCCAATCTAGTGTGCTAGAGAAGCATCTCTCCCAAATGCATCTATGGTGCCTCCTTTTTGAGAACTGAATTCATAAATTTCAATAGCTTTCTATATGTACAAACAAAACAATTTAGAAACCAAAGTTATAAACAATTTATTAAGGAAAAGGAAAAGAATATTATAACTAAAGTATATAGCTTACCAATCTATCATCCTCCTCCGTGATTTAAAGTAGAGTGATGGATCCTTGACTTACTTTTAGTACTTTTTGCAGATAGAAGGGGCTCTCCTAGTTAAAACAACAAGCCCCTTAGATCATTCTAATGCAATGTCATCATTAACTCATCAACATATGGTAGCAAGGCTTTATTGTCCTTTGGTGGTGTTTCTTTATCTCTCATCTCAAATTAAATGGATGGTGAGGCCTCAAGGATGTTGGCCACTATAGCAAGAGCTTCATCTTCCCTCAACCCAAATAATTCTTCAATGTCTAGAAGGTAAACATACTCTCGGCCAACACCTACTATTATAGATCTTCCACTTTCTTTCGTGGGTTTTCCTCTCCTTCATCCTCTTCTTCACCCTCATCCTTATCTTCCTCTTTTTCATCTTTTTTAGTCTCTTCTTGTTGGCCTTAAATTTTTTACATGCTCAATAGTGCTAGAACAACTTGTTTTTTCTCCTCTTCTGCATCCTCGGTTTCAACTAGCTTCATCAGCTTAGATTGGGATAGTGCTAGGGCTTTAGCAGTTGTTTCTACTTACCCGCTATGGCCTTGAATCTCAAACTCTTGTCAACAAAATGAATTTTGCTTCCCATGAGAGAAGTTTATCTCCCATACCTATAACTCCCAATACCTCTAATATGCTATATGCGATAATTATCCAAGTTAAAATGCTTATAAAGTAGTTGAAACATCTTTTCAAGTTAGGTTCATTACTATACAAGTGAAGCAGGAAGTCATAAGGAACCTAGCCCTTGCAATAATTATCTAACTGGTAAGTATGTTTGCTAGCATAAAAATTCATATAGTTGATCAAATCATATAAAATATATCTATTCTTGTCAACAACCTAAGAGCATCAATATTCTTAAAAAATATTTCAAATAACTCTTCAGATCTATGACCAAAATTTCTCCTAATAATGAAATCATCCTTTGCTCGACATGCATCCATAGTGGGGGAAAAGAAAGGCTAGCACTCAAAACAGCAAGTCATGAAAAACGACAACAAAATCATGCAAATGACAACTCAACTCTATTTTTGGGAAAAAAACCAAAAAATATACCTTTTTTCAAATTTATGTGGAGACAAAAGACACTTTCATGTCAAATATTTAAAAAAACTACTTTTTTGAAAAAAAATGCATAAAACATTACTTACACTTTACTCTAAACCCAAAAACGTCTAATTAAAAAAAAGAATTACAAAAGAGAAGAAACTCTTCCAATTAACTTACGAGAGTCATTGGACCTTTTGCTTAAAAATATCAATTATTTTTTGGTGCAAGTGTTAAGTTTTTTAACTCAAATCCATACACAATAATTTCTATATCATGCGAATTAAGCATGTCCACACTTCGATAAATTGTACTTTTCTTTCCTTTTTTGCTTTGTTTAAGCATATCTAGATCATACTTTCCCTTGAGCACGGATAAGTTTTGTACCAATACACATTTCTACACTACGTGTTGTACGTAGGGTGTTATCAACAAATTGATAGGTGATAAAATTGACGTTACTTTTAATTTGATGAAACTTTTACATGGGGTTAGTGCATTGTCTAAGAAAATAAATTTTCTTTGTATACAAAGTTGATTCAATGTTGAATTTAAGCATATTTTGATATTAAGACATGTAGGTTTATGGAGTCCATGGCCATAGAAGACATTTATTGAAAGAAAAGATGTCTCTAGATTTAGATAGAAATCCAACAATCCAAATAGTCAAATTTTAGACGATAGTGAGTACTATAATTTATCAGTTTACTTTATTCTGATCTAATAGTTCGATTTAGAGTTATAGTCTTTGTAAAAACACACTTTTCAGTTAGATTTTGTGCCATAAAAATGACAACAGTTATCGTTTTAATTGATGGAAGTTTGGATTCTAGAATCCACTTTGTTGACAAAGTGGATTCTAGGATCCAAATTTCCATTGAAACTAATGTTTCTATCGTGACATCAAAATTTTCATCCAAACAAAAAGAAATTTTGGTCCGTAATGAACAAAAATTTCACGTTTATTAGATGAAAAATTTAGTCCATCAAAAAATTTCTATCGATGGAATAAATTTCAGTAAAAAAATTCCATCGATGGAAAAATTTCCCGTCAAAAAATTTCTGTTGAAAATTTTCGCCAAAAAATTCCATCAACGGAATCCAAATTTTTGTCGATGGAATCCAAATTTCTGTTGAACGGAATTTCATTTTCGTCAAACATAATTTTATTTCTCCCAAACGAAATTTTATTTCTGCCAACAAAAATTTGGATTGCAAAATCTAGTATCCAAATCTTTTTCGAAGGAATTTTTCCATCGAGATGCAATTTTTCGACGAATTTTTTTTGGTCGGCGGACTAAATTTTTCGTGCAATAAAAGTAAAATTTTCATTCATTATGGACCAAAATTTCTCTTTTTTTGGACGAAAATTTTGCTAGAAACGTCAGTGTGTCCAAAATTTTAAATTCTAGAATCCATTTTGTCGACAAAGTGGATTCTGGAATCCAAATTTTCATAATTTTTTCAAAACGACAGATGTTAGAATTTTCATGGCTCAAAATCTAGAACTTAGTTGTGCAAATTGTCTCATGGACCATTTGTTGGAATTAGGGTTGCAGGAATGCACACACAACTTCAAGAAGATGAGGAAGCTTGAGCACAACACAGTAGTGTATTATGAGTGCCAAAAATGAAAGATAACAAGCCCTAGAAGATAATGGGCGTATATACAATGCACGGGGGAAAAAACCTCCTAGTGAGGGAAAAAGTGCCCCGGCGGTCCTAAGTGTGTTCACACACATCACTACTATAATATGGTAACAAATCCCCCCTGGAGTGATGCGGTGAACAAGAGCTAGCACTCATGTATAGGGAAGTGTCTAGCTATGTGGACGAATCCACAAAAGGGAGTAAGCCCAAAGCTTTGCGAAAAGCTTCGAACTTCTCACGAGGCAGAGCCTTTGTGAAAAGGTCTGCAAGGTTATCCTGTGTTGGCACATAAGCCAAACTGATCTCTCCTGCAGAGAGTCTCTCCCTGACATAATGGTAGTGCACCTCAATGTGCTTCGTACGAGCATGGAACACTGGGTTCCGCGCAACTGCCAATGCGCTCTGACTGTCAGTGAAGATGGTGGAGCTTCTTGTCCTTCTTGGCTATGGCATTGTAATAGAAAACATCTTGAACTCCTTTGAGCAATGCTATCAATTCTCCTTCTTGGTTAGGGGGCCAGCTTCCCATAGTCGCATGTGAATCCACCTCCTTCTTGGCCAAGTGACTGTGGGCAAAGACGTTGATTTTTCCATGGAGAATTCCTCTCTATTAGATGAATTTCTAGCTACTCTCATGGTTCAAATTGCTTCCAAAAGGGATACGAACATGGAGATAATTTTCATCCTAAACACTCTTATAAGAAACCTTATGCCAAGCTTATGTGGAAGAGTGTCCATGATGGTTTCCCCAATCCTCAGATTCGGAGGCTCTGGAAGAGGCTCATAGTCTTGGTTCTCATCTTCACAACCCAACAACTTTACATACAAGTGTTTCTTAATGCTAAGGGTAACAAAAAATGATTTAGATGAGAGCTCCAAACCCACCTCCCTTGTAGGTAGAGAACAATACAAGGTCTCCCACTCAAGAGCTAGGGGAAGAAATCCATTGATTATTCCAACCTCCCCCAAGAAACTAAAGAGTATCACAACCCTACGTTGGAAAAGGAAAGACTGAAACAAGATAAAGAGCTTGTAAGGAATGTACGGGCTGAACTAGAGAGCTAGTCCTTGAGCAAGTGGTCAAGTACAAACCACTAACCCTATCTAAAAATGTATTCTAGACCCCATCACAGAACCAATTATAGAATCAAGAAACTTAGAGATTACCAAAGGCCATGAAGGAACCAATGATGACTAACCTAAAGAGGCCTAAGAAAGAGCCCGTGGCCCTTGTCTCTAGAACCAAACAAACAAGTTTGCACTTTTGTAGATGTAATCAACCTACCTAAAAGTTTGCCTCCAACGGGTCAACATAACATATCCTCTAAGGTGATCTACAAGACGACTTTATATCATCTCCTTTAAAGGCACCACAATCTCCTTGAGAAACCTTAGTGCCTTTTCTATGCATGATTTCAAGTCCTGGCCCATCTCTGAGTGAGTCCAAATATTGTCTGTGGGACATAGTAGTCCTCACAAATTTCTTATCCTTTGAAGTTCACATCCCAATAAGTTCTCTTTTTGCAAGGAAAATCTCAACTTTGGAGAGACGTATTTGACTGGATAAATGGAAAATTAAGAGTCCATATAGAGGAGCAAGAGGAGGAAGAGCCATATCCAATTGAGGGCTCCCTTTCTAAGTCCAAAATGAAGCAAGGATTGCAAAAAGTTCATATAAACAAGCTGAGGCACTACTTTGAGAGAAAAGAGCCCATGTAGAGGAGCCGGATGAAGAAGAGTTGCATCCCATTGAATGCTCTCCCTCTTAGCCTAAACAAAGAAAGGATAATACTTTGAGAGAAATGAAATGAATATCGTGCTACCTATTGTCATTCACTAAGGAAAGTAGATAACTACAATCTTGGATGGTGGCGCTGGTGTAAGAATAATCACCAAAAGTTACTAGGAGAGACATGGGGAAGCCCACAACTTTTTGTAGACACTAGTTTCGTAGTGAAGTTTGCTGATGGGAACATAGCTAAGTTCTTTGAGGTGATTGGTGAGATGACTTCATATCATCTTCTTCATAGGCAGCACCACAATCTCCTAAAGAAACCTTAGTGCAATTCCTACATGGTTGCAGGTCCTAGCCCATCTCCCAATGAGTGGGAATATCAACCATGGACATAGTAGTCCCAACAACCTTCTTATCCTTGGAAGTTCAAGTCCCAATACGTTCTCTTTTGCATGGAAAATATGAACTTTGGACTCTGGAGAGACCTATTTGTCTAGATAAATGGGAACTTAAGAGCCCATGTAGAGGAGGCAGAGGAGGAAGTGCCATATCCAATCGAGCACTCTTTGTCTAAGCCCGTAACAAAGTAAGGATTGTGAAAAGTTCCCATTAACAAGTTTATGTGTTGAATGCACAAGATGGGTTGAATGGCTTGCTTGGTGTTGCTCGGGCCTTCATTCTTGTTGAACCTAAGGTTAAGTTGTTGGAATTAAAGTCGTTTGGTGAGGCTTTCTTCACTGTGTTTGATCTTAGCAACCATATGATGGGATTACCATTATAATATCCTTTTTCTTGAAGCATGTGCACAAGCACCCATCTTTGATGATGAGGAACTCACATAGGTTTTTGTCGATGACATTAGGGAGTAATTTTATTCTTTTTTGGCCTTTGAGTTTTGCATTGAGGAAGAGGCTTTGATGATCGAGGAACTCAAATTAGATTGGTGCCTTTGCAGTAACCTTGGGCTACAAGTAGTTACTTTTCCACCTACATTTTGATACCATTAAGATACCTTACTTTTGGCTATCATGGTGGAGTTTTCTTTTTAGTTGAAGCAAAAGGTTTGGGACCCTCCTTAACATTGGTTGGCGATGAGGAGGGTGCAGGTTTGAGACTCATGGACATTGCTGACAAAATGAGGTTTGAGTCTCTTGCAGAGTGGCTTTCGATGTTGAGGCTACTTTTCAAGTGTGGCTACGCTTATTGTACTCATCTTTTGTAATCGCACAAAGTGCTTAATATAAAAGAGACATGGGATGACCAAGCTTATGACTTGTATAATGCTGGTCATGAGTTATAGTTGTACATAGAGTTAGGAAGACTAGTTTTGGGCCCCCAATTGTAAATGGGCAGCCGGCAAATGAGATATTTTAAAATAATGATGCAGTTTTGACACCTTGGTAAGGAGAGGGGTCTTTTGTAAAAAAATTTGTGAACTATACCGTGCCAGTATTACATATAAATACTGATATTTTCTATTATCCCTTAAAAATCCTCTACTTTTGGAGGACTCGGAGCTTCTCTCTCTCTTCAACAATCCTTGGAGCTTTCACAAATCTGCTTCCATAATTCAAAATGTGTATGGCTTTGAGCCTCACCATAGTTTGAAAGCAGGTGTCTTGCTTTTGCACCACCCATACATATCTTATTAGGGTTATCTTGGGTACTTGATGGGTTTTTGCGATCCTTAGAGAGGGTGACAGCACCTGCGTGAAGCCCCACGGATGATAAAACAACTTCAAGCTCTTGGATGCCCTGTTCTCGCCGTGACCCTGGCTCCATGTTCCAAGCATAATTGATGTGGAGCATCAACAATTTGTCCAGAATTCTAAGTCTTGCGTGCAAGGTACACACATGTACTCGCGACAGTGGAATTGAAAGAATAGGGTTCCAAGTAGCATCCTCCTCTGCGCGAGATGGTGCCTTGCTTTGATTGCAGCTCATAATTCCATTGAGCCAGACGTGCATACCCTTCCCTTTTTGTAATTGATTTGAGCCCTTTGCACTTGCCTGCTTACGACCTTTCACCTTGGTTGCTTGTTTGGCCTTCCCCACTGCGACACTTGGCATCCTTGGATGACAACAAAAGATGCATGGAAACAAAGTGTTAGCACCGCTTTTAGTTCCCAACATGCATTTGAGGGTCTTGAGATCACCACCAAGGTGCCACTCTATTTCAAAGTGACCAGTGCCAGGCACATGCAAGACTTCACCATTTGATTGCCTGTGTATCACTCCTTGAATACCTGTATGGGTGAAGTACCACCTCAGACTGTCATGGTCCTCGTGCGGAAGGGTCCATGCCGCCTGCCACCATATGTTCTTCTCAGACTGCACTCCAAAGTAATCTTGCTTGCGTCGCTTTGTGTGCAAGTTATTCTCCGCATCACCTGTTTCATCTTCGCCGTCTAAGCTCTTTCGCTTCAATGCCCTGCTCATGAGTGTCAGACTTGTACGTTCCACCCTTTGGCCCTTTACAACCTGACATTCATCCAATTTGAGGACAAATATAGCCTTTCCATCCGTCTCCTCTAATGTCATATCATAAAACTGAATCATAGCTCGTTGAAGCGCCTCCACCTCGACGTAAACATTGTTAAACTTGTTGTAAGCAAAATCTTTTGAATTTGACATTGGCATGCTACCATCCACCCATCTGTAGCCGCCTAGCAAGTCGGCAATATTGTTGTTTGCTGACTTCCTTGCCATAACTATACTGTATGGTGTTGGAAGTATAGATCGTGTCATTCCTTTGCCTCGTAGACGTGCTGTGATGCAAGTATACAAAGCCCTGTATCCCTTATCACTGATACCTGCTGTGTCGCACACAGTGAGCATGTCAATGGGACTGACAATCTGCTCGAATTCCTTGAGAAAATACTTTTGAATCCTGTCACGCAACGCATCATTTACTGGATTGGTTATCATATTGATTACTTTCTGCTCTGGAATAATGTGCTCAAGGATAGACTCCTCAGTATTGGAACAACCTAATATTGCTTTAGCACATTCCCTGGACATCACATAGTTCAGAGTCAATGACATAACTATATGAAAAAGGAATGTAATGCTAGTTTTGAAGCTGTGATTACCTTGTTTGACGCACACGTCGCTTGCGAGCCCCCCCATCTTTGGAAAGAAGACTCAGAGGCTTGCGCTTTCGCTGCCTTGCATTATATCCCACGGGGAGGTGAGTGAAATGATCGACACGTCGGCAAAGGTTCCGAGTTGAGTTTCGAAGACGGAGATAGTTCTCTATAGCTCGATCCCTCCTTTCCACACCTTTATCAAGCTTCATCTTCTGCTCTGCATCCTCCTTCTCTAGATCCTTGACTCGAGCCAGCATATGTTCCTTTGTGGCCATGAAAGTTGACGCACATTCTTCCTTTTTTGCCTTGCATAATTTTAGAAGCTTCCTGAGGTGATTTTGATTTGAGAGTTCCTGTAAGTACAAAGAATAGAGCCTCTGACAGTACCCTAAGAAACCATTATAACCATCACCCAAGAAGCGTACGACCTGCATGATATTACGAAAAGGGGGAGGTGCACCAGTCTGTGGATCAAGGGGATAAATGCTTCCATCAGTCCAAAGATCAATGGCTTTTGCACCTTGAAGTCGTAGCACCTCAGCAGGAATACATCCCTTCGTTCGATTACTTCGCATTGTGGCATACTCCTCGTCTAAGTCCACGTGCAAGCGAAACTTTGATTGCTTGTTGGTGATGTCCCGTAGAGCCATTGTACCTAGCAAATGGAGATGGAGATGTAGATGGATACAGAGATGGAAATGTGGATGGTGATGGAGATGGAGATGGAGATGTAGATGGATACAGAGATGGAAATGTGGATGGTGATGGAGATGATGGAGATGGAGGATGGAGGTGGAGGATGGAAATGTGGATGGTGATGGAGGAGATGAAGATGGAGATGGTGATGGAGATGGAGGTGGAGGAGATGTAGATGGATATAGAGAAATGGAGGCCTTGAGGAGATAGATATGGAGAGCTTGCTAGTGATGGAGATGGAGAGCTTCAGCTTGCAAGGATGTGTAGATCTGTACCTTCACAGGAGGGGATGGTGAGCTCTTCCATGAGAGCTGGTGGAGAGGATGATAGATATGGAGAGCTTGCTAGTGATGGAGATGGAGAGCTTCAGCTTGCAAGGATGTGTAGATCTGTACCTTCACAAGAGGGGATGGTGAGCTCTTCCATGAGAGCTGGTGGAGAGGATGATGGAGTAGGAGGTCCAGATCTGCAGGCCATGGCTCCTAGAGAGAGAAAAAGAAGCCCTTACCCAAGTAAAACACCCTAAACGCGTTTTAGAGAGAGAGTGTGTAGAGAGAGAGTGGGATCTGCAGCACCTCCAAAAAGGGAGGGAACAAAGTGACGAAAATTTTCAAACATTCTTTGTGAAAGGTACTTCACTACAAGACAAAAAGGCAGTTAGGTCCATATTCCTTCCCAAGGACAGAAGATCTAATGATTAGATTACCTTTAGGCCTATTTTCTTTTTTGTAGAAAAGGAAAAATGCATTTTCAGGCCTAGGCCACTAGCTTGGTCAAAGCTTGATTAGCATTTTAAGCATTTCACTAAGTGTCCAAATAAAAGGGCCCAAGAAGACCCCAAACAAGTCCTAATGAACCGAGGGATTAGTCTCTTGTCTAGATATCCATGGATGAGGCCCCGAGTGAGAGGCTCTGCCGCCTTGCACAAGAAGTGCTACTTCTGCTGCTAGCACCCCCGATTTTGTTGCGCGGAGGGGGCAAAGATCTTTCAGCTATCTCTTATATATAAGACATTTGATGAAATATGAAAAGGGACAATCCCATTAGTCTCATTTGAGTTTTTCCTCTTCTCTCTCTCTTTATCTCATTGGAGCCTATGGATGTATGCTTACTTGCATGATTGATTTTTGTCAATGTGTGCTTGTAGGGATGGTGATGCTCTAACTTCTCTCCCCTCTCATTGCTCTCTACCAAGTCCCTCTCTCTCGCATGCATGAAGTGAAGGTTGAGTTGTCCATAGCTCCCTCCTTCTTGCTCTCTACCTAGCCACTACTTGGGTGACACAAGAAGAGGTGGAGTGAGCCCCTAAGCAGCTTCACATCGCAGAGTTAACCCTCATTAGGATTGGCGAAGTGCAACTCTCTAGACTCAACCCTGGCATGTTTTCTGTCTTCTCTTATGTCTCTGTCTCTTGTGTGCAAGGTAGTATGTTAGGTTTAACATCTTTGGCACCACTGTCGGCGGGGAATGCATTTAGACTAGGGTCCTCCACTTTGTTCATTTTCTAGAGTCCTTGTTTGGCCCGGTTGGAGTGCCAATCCACTGGTTGGTTGCTTGATTTTGAGCTTGTTTTTGTTTGTTGATGGTGATTCCATGGAGCATTGAAGGTTGATCGAGCATTGGAGCATTGAGATCTTCACTGAGCATGGGAGAAGCAAGTAAGTGCTCAAACATTGCCCTTGACATTCATGCAAATCTTTGATTTCTTGTTCTTTTTTAATCTGGTTTGCACCTTAGTTTAATTAACAAATTAATCTTAATTAGTTGGTTTTCATTGAGCATTGTATGCATCAATAGATAGCTTGAGACTACTAGCTCTAGCTCTCTATTGAATCAAAAATCCAAAAATTAGTGGGAAGATACTTGAATTAGCAAGAATTTGAGGGAAAAACTAGGCAAAAATCACACTCTATAGGCAATTCTAAGAAGCGAAGGGCCATTCCTTTCACAAGCCACGACCATGGCTGCCACGCCCGTTCCCTTCTCACTGGCCAAATGTGGGAAGATATTTAGCCTTGAATGTGGAAGTTTGCATTAAAAATGAAATAATTGCATTAAATTGGCATAAAGAGCATTAAATTGGCATAAAGAGCATTCAATTGAATCCAACCAAGTGGGTATAACTAAATTTGTCAGGGAATATAGTAGGTGGCTATCAGACCTGCATCCTTAAATTCCTTGAAATCCCCTAAAAAATTTGGAAAAATCTCTCAATCTGACAGTGCCATGGCCGTTCCACATTTGCCATAGCCGTTCCTTCCCTGTTCCTCCAGAGCATTCATTGTGTTTGCCATGGCCGTGTTACTTTTGCCACACCCATGCCATTCTCTTTTGCACCAGCTTCAGAATGTGTACAGCCGTTCCACTTGTGCCATGCCTGTACCACTTGCCCTGTCCAAAGCGAATGCCTGTCTCACCACAAACTGTTCTTCCTAAAGTGTATGCCCACGTGGCAAACTTGCCACGCCTGTACTATTCACTACCATCCCCGTACCTTCTCCATTTCAAACTGCATGGCCCATTCCTTTGTGAAGCCATGCCCGTGTCCTTCCAGAAAGCAAACGCCCGTGCCATCTACCCTCTGAAAAGCGTATGCCCATTCCCTTCAGTCGTAGAAAGTGTACACCCATACCATCCCAAAGTGTACAACCATACCATTCCCACAAAAAAGAGTCTTCATAGCAGTTCTTTCCATATTTCCATGCACCTCCGCTCGCGTAAATTGGTGCAAAATAACCCTCCTTTTGAGACGACGTGAACTCTCCTGAGGCTCCCTCACTTATAAGGTCGGACCCATCAAGTGGCTGATTCTATAGAGCCCAAAGACCTGTACAAAACCTAGGGCCACATCCATCTTCTCAAGGACCAGAAACATCATACCAACGAGAAAGGGTCTACCCAGGCCCTTCACATTAGCCTAGTCCACTTGTATACCAGCAGTACCCACCACAAGGAGCATACCCTGGATACCACATGGGACCACAAGGGGCACCATCTATTGGGGGTAAAGGCGCCTCCGTCTAGCCACCCGTGTATTACTACACTGATAGTACCCACACCTGCACACTGCAAGCGGCGGGTGCCCATCATTGTCACTTCATTCTTTATTCTTTCAGTGACATTTAAATAAAGGGAAGGCCGGTCACACATTGTGACAGTTGGAGTTCCCACATTTGGTGTCTCTCTCTCTCTTGCTCTTGCTCCATCCCACCATAGCTCTCACCTCCGTGCTCTCTTGTTCAATCCTTCTCACCTTTCAACCGGTATCAGAGCTTGGCTCTTCGAGGTCTTGAGTGTGGTCAGGCACTCCTTCAGCATTCATTCGAATCCCTACACCATTGGTCTTCACTCTTGGCAGCCATAGCCATACCTTCGAGCTTCCAGTCAGTCTCATCCTTCTTGGGCATGCATTGGGCCTTCTTGGGAACCCTCAAGGCATTCATCCACAGGTATTGGAGCTTCTTTTCATTGTTTTACTTCAGTCCATAGGGTTTGAAGAGCAGGGCAGCCATAGCCATCTCTCATTTATGGAGTATGGGCTACTTCTATCAATCATCTGCCTTGCTTGAAGGCTTCATTGGAACCCCCTTGAGTCCCTCTACCTTTCCAAACCCCTTTGCCTTGACCTTGTGGAGCCCCAAGCTCCCATTTTCAGTTTGCACCATATCCAGGTCTGTTTTCACTAGCAACAAAAACGTGGCTTCATCGCCAGCTTCTCCAGGCCATTGGCACTTCACAAAGGCTTCATTTGATGCATCGGAACATGCTTGGAGCTTGGCATTGAAGGTTTGATCACTTGGCATTGGATTTGGACTAATTTACCTCAGTTCCAGGACTATCATAACATTCCACAAACATTTACAGATAGTGTTACATCAGCATTAGATGTTTATGTTGGTTGGCACTAGTTGTTGATGCCATTTGATACTCGAATCATGCCCGGATGTTGTGGGAAGCTATGCATATGATATGTCATTGATTTGGTGCTGATTTTGGCCTTGTTTATGCTCAATTTAGCAGTGTGATTTTACTACTGTAATACACCAAGGCTGAAGCTATTTGACTCACTTTATCTATTGCCTATTGGTCTCGGGTACCTCCCGACGAGTGATGCCTATGACTATTGCCTATTGGTCTCGGGTACCTCCCGAGTGATGCCTGTGACTATTTGGATGCAAATGGAGGTTGGCAAATGTCTTGGATGGTTCCGGAATGCCTATTGAGCTTCGATTGAGCTCCGTATCGAGTGGCCTTTGATCGACTTTGGTCTACTGTGGTATGCTTTTGTGACATTGGTTATACCTATGGTCTATGCTTGACCCATTGGTACATGCTTTTTGGAGCATATGTTAGAGATGCATGCTACATACATTGTTTGAGTTTCTTTGCCACTTGGAGCTTCAGTTGGGCTTGTACTTGGATACTTTGGAGCCTTTTTTGGATGATTATTGGCTTGTCAAAGATTGACTTGGGTTTGTACATGATGTACTTGGATGCTATCAGAGATGCTTGACCACTTACATGCTCTTCATGCATGGTTTGATGTACAGTCTTGGATACTTGTTCAATCACTGGTGCAGTTACATGCCTTCTGTGAGCATTGACGCTTGATTGCCTACCAACTTTTATGCCAGTGGGAGAGGTTATGCCTATTGTCATTGGCCATACCTAGAGCTTGCGGGTCATATACTTGAGCTACTTGAGATTTGAGACTGGGATCTCACTGTGTATGATGCTTGGTTGATGCTACTTGGTTTGTCTTGGATGCTTATGAGCTGATTTGGATCCGTCTTCATTGAGTAGACACCAACTTCTTTGACATACTTGGGTGTTGGTTCATGTATTTTGGCTGTCATATGCCTATGCTATGCCCGCTTGATGCCGGTTTTGGATTTGGCAGTCATTGATTGACTTTGGATCTTCATTTGCTCACTGTTAGCTCTCTTTTACCTACTACTGTAGGTTATTATAGCAAGCTGTTTGCTTTGGACTGACATGCATTTATCATGCTGAATCACTTTCATTTGATGTACTTTCACTTGTACTTGGTGGACAGTAGCATTGATCACTTGTACCTTGCTCGTTTGTCTTGATTTGGTGGCATTTTGGGCTGTTTAGAGTAGTATACAGCAAGCAGTTTTGACAGTTTGCACTGTTTCCAGCTTGCATTATGGCTAGTTCTTCCAGCTTGCATTATGGCTAGTTCTTCCACTGATAATGCTATATTCAACATCACTAAGTTGGATGGTACAAACTATGGCTATTGGAAAAGCCAAATATGGCAAGTGTTGGTACAGAAATCGCAAGTTAAACCACTGAGATTGAGTCGGCCAGCAGCCCACAGCGATGACTAATGAGCAATGGCTTGAGATTGATGAATTGTGCAAGTCCACTATCATATTGTCTCTCACAGAATAGGTACACTACAATGTAGTTGAGGAACCACACAGTGCATGGGATCTTTGGGAGAAAATCAAGAACTTGTATGACAAGAAAAGTCCTGCTTCCCAGATGTAGTGTCTTTTCTTTTTTTCTTCTCACTCCTCACTGAGGCAGATTCGCCTTTAAGTGGGAGGTTGTTGGGGGTAAAGGCGCCTCCGCCTAGCCACCCGTGTATTACTACACTGACAGTACACCCACACCTGCACACTACAGGTGGCGGACGCCCATCACTGTCACTTCATTCTTTATTCTTTTAGTGACAATAAAGGGAAGGCCGGTCACACATTGTGACTGTTGGAGTTCCCACATTTGGTCTCTCTCTCTCTCTCTTGCTCTTGCTCCATCCTGCCATAGCTCTCTTGTTTGATCCTTCTCATCTTTCACCATCTAGCCCACCTATGAGACAAGTGCTCTCTGGTTCGATCCTTCTCATCTTTCACCATCTAGCCCACCTATGAGACAAGGGACTCTAATGGTATATTATCCTCCTGGCCTTGCTCCTCCTCTCCAACCTTTCTTCAACCTACACCCACTCCAACCATGGCAGGGCTAACCCTAGAAATGTTAAGATTAGCCCATGGAAATAGTGCAGGCATCATGCCCCCAACACCAGTACAAACACCAGTACAACCTACACCTACACCCAAATTAGAGAGGAACAAACCCGCCAACATCTCAAAGCCGATCACTAAATTTGATTGGGACTGGAGATCCCATCCCAAATTTGGAGATGTTTAATCGCATTTGTGAAGCCTTTGGCCATGTAGAAGATCAAGTTAAGGTGAGTGCCTTTAGCCTCACCCTCGATGTCAAAGCTAGCCAATGGTTTAGGTCCTTGAAAGTTGAGAACAAGGCCACCTTTGAAGCCTTGAAAGATGCCTTCAAGGTTGGATATTCTCACCAAGGTACCAGATGGAGTCCGGTGGAGCAGTTGCACAATGTCAGACAAAGGGATGGTGAAACCATCCGAGACTATATCAATAGAGTCAGATATGTCCATTGTCACTGTAGTGCTAGAGGCAAGTTCTTTGATGAAAGACTAATAGGGAGACTCTTGGAAGGTCTAGATGACGTACCCTTGCACAATTCATTATATGCCATGGCCCATACCTCCTTCAAGCAATGTAGTAGGAGTGATATGGACTTTGCAAATGAAGCTGAGGTGTATATTCTAGAGGGCTCCCAAACCAGTCACCCCCACGAAGGCCAATAGAAGTAGAAGAACAACCCATTAGAGCTACCCCCACCAGGGAGATCGGGTAGTAGAATATCTCAAAGATATGGGGGATGACCATCTTAAGAGAACGGATACAGAAATCTCTATCCACATTTCGTACACACAAAAGAGCTTAAGATTAAGCAAAAGCAACCTTTCTCACGGAAAATCCTCCACCCCTAGAGACATTGATGGTCTCTCTTCCTTCCTTTCCTCTCAGATCCAAATCCCTATTGGCACTTTGCTTCAATGTAGCCCAAGCTTATGGAAAGATCTGAAGGAATGGATGGAGGGACACCTAGAGGCAGGCATTCAAGAATCCTTGGAGCTAGATAGCTCTAATGAATCTGAGGAAGATGAACTTGTCATACCCCATGAAATAATTGGCACCCCCACAATCCTAGTAAATAAGTTGGGATAGTACTTTGAAGGTCCTGGAGACTAATTGAATGCAGCCTTGCCGATAACCTTCAATGGTCTCCAGGTCGTCACAGCAATCTTGGATGTGGGTGCAAGAGTAAGCATTGTTATAAAACAATGCTAGGAAAAAGGGGGCACCTACCATGGATGACACCACATTGCTAGTCAAACTCGCTAATGGAGCCACAGCTAGATGTGAGTCATGGTGGCGAACATCAGCAAAACAAAAAAAGAAGCTCAAGAGAAGTATACCATGATAAGGAAATGGTGGAACATAGGGGGAAAAGTGAATAAGAGAGATATACATAACATGGAGAGTTGGCTAAGTTGGTGGCACATAAGAATAGCACATTGGGATGATATGATGGGTTTTGTAAGTAAATTTTTGTATTCCTCACTCATATGTATGTTCCATCTATCAAATTTATGTATTCCTCACTCTTATGTATGTTCCATCTATCAAATTTATGTATTCCTCGCTCTTATGTATGTTCCATCTATCAAATTTTAATTCTAAAATTTATTTTGTGTACAAGTCTTGGATAGCGCAGATATGGCAACCACACCACACACCAACCTTGTTGCTGCTGAGAGCAAGCATGGGAGTTGGCTTGCTAGAGAAGGTTTTAAGAGCAAGATCAGCTTGTATGATGCTGTTGTTAGTGACTTGGCAAATGCTCTGCTGCTCCATAGTGCCAAAATGCAAGGGTATCAAAGTGGAAAACACTTGGGTGCTGCTGGCCCTAGCTTAGAGAAACTTGTTAAAAGGGTAGAAAGTATAAGATTCCTCCCTCCAGCTTTTGAGGTGTAAAGGTGTAAGAGCCTCCCCTTCTGTTCTTGTAATTATTCCCCTCTTTGAAACAGAAGAAAGATCCTGTTTTACCCTTTTTTGGCCTAGAGAGAGAAAATATCTAGAGAGAGATAATCCAAAACTGAGATATCCTTGGATATAAAAATCCTCCGAGTGTCTAAAATGGATTCTTTTTGAAACAAAAATTTAAAAAGAACTTTCTAATGTGCATTTGGAATTAATTGAAAATGTGTATAAAGGACCTTAGCCTTAGGGTCTACATTTTCAAAAAAATTAGATTATGGTCCACTTAGAGAAACTTGTTAAAAGGGTAGAAAGTATAAGATTCCTCCCTCTAGCTTTTGAGGTGTAAAGGTGTAAGAACCTCCCCTTCTGTTCTTGTAATTATTCCCCTCTCTGAAACAAAAGAAAGATCCTGTTTTACCCTTTTTTGGCCTAGAGAGAGAAAATATCTAGAGAGAGATAATCCAAAACTGAGAATGTAAAGGACCTTAGCCTTAGGGTCTACATTTTCAAAAAAAAATAGATTATGGTCCAATTAAGGTTCCAATGGGCCAATCGGATTAATCCAAGTGCTCGGATGAGATAAATCCAAAGAATAAAAGAAAATACCCAAAAATGAGTAAATGCTCACATAAGATGAAGAGTTGACTAAGTACAAGGTTTATTAGTTATTAAAAACTATGAGATATTACTAAAAAATGAGGTATTTTGGAATAATGATGCATTTTTGACACCTTGGTAAGGAGAGGGGGACTCTTGAGGTAGGCGCCTAATTCACACATGTGGATGAGTTTTTAATTCAAAAAAATTGTGATATTTTTATCTCTCCTGGATCAAACCAAATCAAAAACGGAGCCAAACTGGTCCAAATCTTGTGCAAATTGAGTCAAACTGAACCTGGAAAATTCTAGAACCCAGTTTGACTTGGTAAGTGGCTTCCCTCACCTATAAATAGATCCTTAGTCTTTTGTAAAAATATCTGTGAACTATACCATGCTAGTATTACATTAAAATAATGATATTTTCTATTATCTCTTAAAAATCCTCTACTTTTGGAGAGATTGGAGCTTCTCTCTCTCTTCAACAATCCTTGGAGCTTTCTTCTCAACATACTAAACTAATTGATTGGTTGGGGGCTTCCTTCTAAGATAAAGAAGCAAGCCAAATCTAGAGGTAAGAAGTAATTTCATGGTTTTCATTAATATTCTCAGAAGATTTCGCTTCTCAACCCCTCTCAAGCTTGAGAAGTTTTAAATTAATTGTTTTCAATGCAAATCAAGAATTATAATGAACTCTTCACCCCAATTTTAGAAAATTCCTCGTGCACCTTAGTGGCTTCGAGATATCTCAGCCCCCCTGGGCGTCCGTGGGTTTACTTTGTAATAGGGCATTTTGTCAAGCAATATACCTCTTTTGTTTTTGCCATTTTCTGAGGCATTGGGTACTGGTGTGCGGTATTAAGATCCAAACCCTTCTGTACTGGAGGCTTCATCCTCCATATCCTCTTCTCTTGGTTGCACATTTACCATACACACTGAGGTGGTAGGAACGTTCCTTGATTCAACATATTGGGTTCCTCTAGGCTACAGCACATCCATAGTGGCAAGCACATGTATCTAGTTTTCACTAAAATATAGAGGTGGAAGCAACGCATAAATTGCAACCTCTTCCTCTTCCCATGAATTCTCTACCATTGGTTGGAAAACTTGTAGGGACGCAGTTCGTTCAGTGGTGGTGAGTGACCGAATCATTGGTTGGAAAACTGGTAGGGACGCAGTTCGTTCAGTGTGGTGAGTGACCGAATCATTTCCAAACAAATTCCCTTTCATTCGGTGTGCCTTCCACATTTGTAGATCGATCTTTAGAATTTGTGAATCCTTTCCAACATACACATGATCTAATGCCCAATCATGCACCAATTTGGCCTCCCTCATGAAAGGTCTACCCAATATGATGTCGTATGAATCCAATTGGCGTAGAAAGTCCATTACAACAAATTTATGATGGTAGTAGAACAAAAAGAGCTTAAGTCTTACGTTTTTCAATAGCCCCATAGGTCTTGAAGATGTTCCGTTTGCCATTTTAACAACTAGGTCTGCTCTTTCCAAATCAAGTTTACCCCAATTCTCCCAACAGCGTTTTGTAATAATGTTCACCCCAGCTCCTCCATCCAGGATAGCCAATGCTTAGTACCTATTATGAAGGATTGGAATTGTAGAATTTGCGTCATCACTCTCATAATACTGGCCTAGTTGATTGATAGGTATTTTGATGAATCTTGGAGTTCTCACCTTAGCATAATGTAGTTTTTTCTCTACTAGAGGTGACTGGGTTATTGAAATATACAAGTGAATGGGTGTGTGCGGGAACAAGCCCTTAGCAAGAGGTTGTAATAAAATAGAGTCTGTAAATGAGTGAGTAGCAGTGAAAAGGTGAGAGATATCTACTGGGAGAAAATAAAGGGTTGCATGAGAAGTTCTAGGATGTGTGGAGATATTCTGGGAAAAGTGAAGAGGTGGAGATAATCAAGCAAAAGAGGTGGAGTGAATCAAGGAGAGATCAATTGGATTAGATGCTTGGCATCTTGTGGCTGTAAACACTTTAAATTGAGGCATTGGCCTAATGAGTATTTGTTGGTTTTTGAGTATCCATGCCTACATTAAGCTATTAGTTGATTGCTTACTAATCTTGTCTTAATCATCATCTAATCACTTTGCTAATGATGTTGATTCTTGCATTTGATCCACCATAGCTCATCACTTTGCTTGCATTTTAACATGGTATCAGAGCCAAGCTTAGGATCCATCTAATTTTTGAGCCTAATTATCTAGTTAATCATCCTATTAATCATAATTAGAAGATAATCACCTTTTTAGGCTCTTTTCAACCATTCTTTGCACCCCCAGCTAGTGGAGGAGCTCCCTCTCCCTCCAGCCTTAACAATAGGCTTCAGCACTAATCATTGTATTTTGGTGCAATTGAGGGTTCAAATTTACCACTGGGTATCTGATACAGATCCCTATAACTTCATATTACAATTCCAAGATGGTTTGATACTCCAACCATTCAGTATAGAAATTTAATGGGGAGCAGTTTATACATGGCAAACAAAGACCATGTATTTGCTCATGAGGAAAAATATGTGGGGGCTAATTGAGGGAAGAGATGAATGCCCAGAGGTGATTGGTTCTTCTGAATACTTAGAAGGAGAGGGGCTAGCTATTGCTTCGGGAAGATATCAATGCCTGGCATCTAAGATAGAACATTAGAGTGCCACTCAAGATTAACTAAAAAGCCTCAACTAGATGCCAAGTCGAGATGGGCGGAGCAAATCCAAAATCCACACGACTTGTGCCAGTTGGTATACTCTCTAGATGCATGACAGAAGATCTCTATTTCCTTAGTAAATATTTCAAGGTTTCCCTCACTCTAACATCATGTGTTAACCCATTCCTAGGGTTGACAAGAGCTACCACCATTATCTTATATCAAGGAGTCAAGGTAGACACACCAAAAGGTCATACGATCAAGATATGAAGCAATGTCCAAATCTACAAATTGGATGGGCGCCTATAATGGTCCGACGGAATACTTATGGCAATTTCTACTTCAAGAGAGTGTGGTAGCAAGTTAGTCCCAAGTGATGTACTTCATGGATATATTATGAGAGTAGTCATTGTAATAGCATTAGGCCTCTTATGAGCCTAAAGTGCTTGGCGCGCCAGACACAGTTTAAGTGAGTGTGAACAATTATGGCCATGCATACAAGTAAAAATCCCTCATAATACAAAAAAACTCTCCCATTGTGCAATAGAGTCTTGCTCTTGCTAGTCCTCTTGCCAATCTCTCTCTAATCCATGCTAGTGAGAGGGTATGAGTGAAATGAGGTGAGAGGCGGGCCAAGTACACGTCGTAGTGCAACGTGGTGGTGTGGCAACGCTTGCGGGAGGCATGGTGGAATTGCTTCTCAAGGAGTCATGGAGCTTGAAGACCTCAAGTGTTATGAGCTCAGCCAATGGAAAGATCCCCATGATAGTTGTGGTTTGCCAGGTAATCTTCTTGTTGGATGTGTTTCGAAGGGGGTTTGGGTGAGCCATAACATTTTTGGCATGGCTGTTGGGGAGCCAACCCTTGGATTTTTCCATTGTTTGCTCTCTAATATATGTACACTCATTGCCCATTATCTTTATTAGTGGTTTTCCACGAAAAAGATGTGGTTAATATGGAGATTTTATGTGTTTTTGTGAGAAATAGATCTCTTTTTTGTTTTTTGAAAGAATGCTTTTTTAAGCTTAAATGTATTGTATTTTTTTTAGCTTTAATGTGTTGTATTTTTTAGCTTAAATGTATTGTTTTTTAGTTTTAGTCTAGTTTTTAGTGTTTGTTAAGTGTGCACATAGAGTGTATTAGGTTCATCCATTGCATCAAACAATGCAATGGATTGCAATTTTGTGATTTTTAGCTCTCTTTAGAGTTAAACATAGAGCTAGAATCATTAATTTTTGCTTAATTTGTGTTTTTTTGTTTGATTTATATGCATTAGAGAGTTAGAAAGTATTAGGGATAGCTTAATCATTTTAAAAATTTCTCAAAAATATTAAAAAACTCTTGAAATCAACTAATCTTTCTTAATTGACTCGTTTCTATCATTAAGGGGTGAGTAATCCAGTTCAAGAGGCAAAAAAAACTAGAAAATGTGTTTTTTGGGATCAAAATCGATCATGTAAAAGGTCAAAATTAGTGTTCTTGAGTGTTTTGAGAGCATCTAGATGCATCAAAACACCTAATTACATCAAGTTATTCATCAATTGGAGGAGTTTCGCTCTCTTTTGCTTAATTTTGCAGCTTAATTTTGCATAAAAAGAAGAGACTAAAATTAAGAGTTTAATTAAGCTCTAATTATGGATTAATTTACACATTAGTTGATGCACATAGCTTAACAATTTCATGCCCTATCCAATGATGTGCTCAATGGTATGAATTAATTAGTGATTATTGGTTAATTATGACTCTTAATTAGTCCAAAAGGGAGAAAGATTAGTGGATGGATTAATCTTTGATTAATTCTTAAGCACTTTTTTCATAACTCATTAAGGCTAATGAGCATTGAATGAAAAGATGCCAATGAGTTGTCAACTTGTCCAGTTTGGGAGTCATTTATGAAGGGTGTAAGGGGGTGTCATAAAAGTGTTGACTTTTTTTTATTCTCACTTACCTTTTTAGGAAAATGTCCATATCTTTCCAATTTAAAATTCAAAAAATATTCCCTCCACACAAGGAAACTCACGGCATGAAACCCTATACTTTCACATCATGAAAGTTCCCAATGCAAAAAAAAAAAACATGAAATACCTTTCACGTGTGAGATGCATTTCATGGCGTGAGATACCCTCTATTTCATGGCGTGAGAGAGGTTCATGAAGCCAAACAAATAAATATATAAATAAATAAATTTATTTAACGGCGTGAAAAGACACTTAGGTCATGAAAAGAGTCGGGGGGAAAAATAAATAAAAAACAGTCCTGTTTGGAGGCTCATATCTCCTAAACCGTGAGGCCAATGATGAATGGGTTCTAGTGCTCGTTGGAAAGCTTGTATTAAGCTCTTCGAAATTGGTCTTGAGCATTCGAGGGAAAGATCCATCGTTTTGGCCTCCGACTAGCAGCTTCAAAATTCGACCCAAAAATCGAGGCAAAAAGTAGGCCTTAAAGCACTAAAAATAGCCTGAAAAAGATCGCGTACCATATTCAAGCTACTTTTTGAGTGTCTAAACGACAAAATCATGAAAAAATCATAAAGATAAAGTTGAAGTATTCCAAAAATACTACAACTCTCTCATACAACATTTTTTTAAATTCCTTTTGGAACACATTCAAAAATGGACTGGGAAACAGGAAAAATATTTTCGAAAAAAATTCATCTTGAGATAGTGATGGAAAATAGGTTTTAAGACCTTCTCTTCCATATAGGATGCTAATAGCATGCACTTTTTTTTGATGAATATCTCCACATTCCTTGATTCAATCATCCCATGTGACTTATCTTGCATACATCATCACTTGCATCAAGCTGGGAATCTACCTTTTGACTTTGGTATTCATCCTTTTACTCCTTACATTTATGTTAACATAATGTAATAGCATAGCTCTACATGAAATAAAAATGCATGAGTCCTAGGTATTTTCTAATGATCATAGTGCATACCTCCAAAGCCCCATCATAACTCCATGAAAACATAGTGCCTCATGTGAACTATCATGAGTTGGGCATGGAGACCCAACACTCCCATCAATCTCCCCTTTGAGGGCTACATGGCCAAGTGAGAGACAATGTGGGCATAGACATATCATATAACCTACATCATCGGTGGTTAGAGGTGATTTTACATGTGGGAAATGGAGAGCATTACATGGCTTTAAAAAAGCCCATAATTCCTCTTCATCATCATAAGAGGTGAAAACCATGAAGGGGTAGTTCCCACACATGAACATGGCATGACTAACATACTAACAATCCCTCCCTTGGTTGAGACATGGACCTTCAGGAGTGGTTACATGACGGAAGCATGACATATTCTCTCTCCTCTCACATAAACCAATGTACATGACATGATTTTGGCCACTAGCAGCAGCCACATACAGAAGTGAAAATGAGTAACATAGGACATCGACATGGAACATGAGTTGAGGCCATTGCTAACCTCAACATACACACCCACCCCAATGTAAATAACATGGCATAACATACCATGACATAACATATAACATAGAGAGATAGCCCATTGGGAGACTCATCATGACATACACGACATGATGTCATATCACATAAGCATGTGGGTGTAGACATAACACTGAAGAAGGAGCATACATGAGCTCATACATCTATAACATCCAATTTGGTCATAAATTGCTCGTAGTGTTGGAACCAAAATCCCTTGCACACCTTGTGTAATAGCTGGGAATGACATAACTGAAGAAATAAACCTCATGATTGACCTCCAAGAAATAAGCCAAATGTTGAAGCTTGAGCATGTCAGCACATGACTGCCTGATGACGCCCTCGTGATGAAGACACATGATGCACATTGTTGGTACATGAATCCATGAAGCTTGAGCATGTCAGCACATGAGTGCCTGATGACGCCCTCATGAAGACACATGATGCACATTGTTGGTACATGAATCCATGAATAAGCATGGTGATACCTCCAATATATGATGCTTCTTAGTATCGCCAAATATGACTATGAAATGCCCATTCTGTAATCTGGACAGCAGGTCAATGGAGGGCTTCCTGCGCATTTTGCTATGCACCTCCACGCGCCTAAAACTTGACAACCGGATCCCCAATTGTTGCACGCACCAGCCCCTAAGGGGAATACGGTTCAGTCTCCGCGGCGTCAGTGGTGTATTGGGCGTACAACCACCGCAGATCCAAAAATTTTTCCACCTAAGTTGGAGTGGTCAGCACCGTTTAATAGTGGCTTTGATTTGAGCTATCAAGAGCTCAGAATGGCTGCGCGTGTAGTGTGCCCCAACAGGTTTATGAGAGGTGACTCTAATATAGCTATGGCACTTTGTTTGAAGAAGACTTCCAATGTCACCTTAAGAGCAGCAATTTCTTGACCTTTATGCCTGAGAGATTACCCTTGGGATAGACTTTGGGCCTAGCTTGGAAGCTATGACAAAGGTCGTGTGTGGACTGAGAACCAGCCTCTTCTTTAAGCGTATATCTAGCTGCCTAGACGTTGTGTGAAGCTTGTGTGCCCTACTAGTGACAGGAGGAGACTTCTTCCTAGCTTGAGGTCACATGCCTAGAGCGATAAGGCTCTCATACCATATTGGAATGAGGATATCGGGAGGATAAAAAATAATCACAAACATTATGATGTAATTAACTTAATCACAAGTTAATCAAACACAAGATAATCACAAAGAGAACATAAGATAGAGACAAAAACCACTTACATTCTCACTAGCTCGAGGCTCTTAAATAGCCATGAAACGATACATCAAACGTGACTAGGTTCATCCCATAATCATCTCCTTGATTCACTCCACCTTTTCCATGAATATCTCCACATCCCTTGATTCTCTCAATCATCCCATGTGGCTTATCTTGCGTACATCATCACTTGCATCAAGCTGGGAATCTACCTTTTGACTTTGGTATTCATCCTTTTACTCCTCCTTGCATTTACGTTCACAATAACCTTTGAGATTGAACTTGACCAAGAGGATCTTCATGTGATGGAGCATATCCAACAGTTTGACCCTACAAAGGGTGCACCAAGCCTCTTGAGGTTGTAAGAAAACCTTAAAAATAACACGTGTGCTGGCTCATTAAGGAAATGATAGGGATTACGTGGCCCCACACCCAAACTAAACCCAATGGTTGAAATCTTCTAGCCACTGAGATCCATGACCCACATGCACCTCCCAATACCAGTTACCATGCTGACAACAAGCGTGTCATCAGGTTTTACATCCCATATCACATTAATACCTTTAGGATCTGGTCCCTTTCCTGGCATTGCCACAAGTCCTAAAGCTTTAGAAGGGCTAAGTACCAACCCTTTGCAACGCCTTAATGCCCAAACCTTGGATATATTAACCAATCTAGGAAGGGGGGTTTCCCAAGGACTAAATGAGGTCTTAACCACATTAACACCCACACACGACCTCAATGACTCATCCAAAAACATGGCCATAGTGATTTCCAAAATCATGGGAAAGTATGATGGAATGGATGATCCTATTCAATTCATGCAAATGTTTGAGCAAAGATGTGAAGCCTTTGAAAATCCAAACTGCCGCCGCAGCAAGGTACATGCATTGAACCTTTACTTAGTGGAAAAGGCTAGTCAATGGTTCATTACATTGATTCCCACGATTAAGGTGAACTTGAGAACCTTGAAAATAAGCTTATCCACGGCTTTTCAAGACAAGGTGATTGGTGGAGTGTAGTAAGAGAACTCTATTCGATTGAGCAAAAAAAAAATCGAGACCATTAGAGATTTTATCATTCAGATAAAAATCTTGGACTCACGATGTGAGCCATGGGAGAAACTAAATGATGCTCAATTGAGGAGATGTTTCATGATGGAATAAAGAATAACAGCTTACACAACTTGATCATTATATCCAATCCAAAAACATTCGATCAATAATGTAAGGAAGCAATACGTTTAGATGACAACATGATAGAGGATGATCATGATATGAGATGTTCCTCATCTAAACCAAGTGAAGCAACGGCTAAAGAAAAATTGATCTCGGAATCGTCATTCCTTGAGTTCTACACGGCCTTGCTTAAAAGCCTTGAATCGGAATCTCCAAGAGAGAATGAGCTCCCTCAAAACCAAGCATCCTTAATGCCTCTCAAAGTGATGGGCAAAATGCCTTGTGTTCATTGCCATCACTACGTCCATCCCAACCCCCAATGTGTGTACCCTAGGCTTATCCTTTTGTACTGCATATATTACAAAAACTTGGGTCACGACACATCTCAATGTACTAATTCACCTATAGAAACATCAATACTACAATCGTCCTTACCCTAAACAAACACAGTTCAAAGGGTCGAAACTGCTCAGGAAGTAGTTAAGCAAACACTTCAATACTTTTATTCTCGTGGACTGCACAAAGTGGCAGACTACACAGTTTGGAATACTTCCATGCTCACAGGCAGTCTCACTGACACTTTGCAACCCATATGTGAACGATGTGGCATTGATCATGTAGTCCAAGACTTCCCAAGGCGAGTTGCTACAATGCAACCTGGGTCACAAACTACAACTCTTAACATCTTGAATGTGCAAAATAGGCACATGACCATGGTACCCTTAAATGTGCTTACACGCTTACAAGCCAAGACACAAGAAATAATTAAAAAGAATGCAAAAGAACACACTCGAAAATGGGTAGAAGAGCATGTTTTAAAATAGAAAACAAAAGAGAAAATAAAACCTTCTAAATCTAAGAAGAATAAGGGCCAACAAATTGTCGAAACAAAGGTTGAAATAAAGGACACAAGAGAAAGGAGCGTGTGGAGGACCTCATTCCAAAAGAGCCAAAAGCTACACATGATGCGAATGCATCCACCTCAAAGTTTAACTCTCAAACCACAAAACCCACATGTGCAATTCACATGACACAAAAGCCCGAAAGAAAATTTGTTCTCATCGCATCGACAAACATAATGAAAACTTGACGATCCAAAGAAAGTCAAAAGATGAAACAAGTTCTAGTACGTCACTTAGTGAAAATGAAACAAGTTCTGACTCATCACTCAATGCACCTCATAGTCCAATCAAGAAACTAGAGCCCGCGCGACCAGTACAAATTGAAATTCATGATCACATGACATATGAGGAATGCAAAAAACAAGCTCAGGAGAGCATGCTTAGCATTGTTGAGTGTCATATAGGATCAGTGGTTGTGATTGAACCTCATAATGTCAAACCAAAAAAAGCAACCAAAATACAAAAACGAGAGGAGTATTGCTTCCCCTTTCAAGAAGATGTACTCTCTACTGAAATAAACTCATCAAGCCAAGAAGAGCCATCCGAGGAAGATTGCACGGATGATGCGGTTAAAAGAGCACGTGAGGAATTTGATGAATCCCTTACAAAATTTAAGAAGTCTCTCAAATCCTCATTTGGAGGAGTTCTTTTCTCTCAAGATAAGGCTAGCATAGCTTCTACCCTTGCACCTTTAAAGGCTAATCACCATGAGTTGTACCAAGATCTTAAGATCTACATAGAATAAGATTTTAGGGATTTGTCAGTTTCCAAATAGACCTCAGTTAAAGTTGTCAAAGGACCGAGTGTACCATTATACACATTGGGCATTCTTACAAAAATAGAGAGCCAAGAAGAGGATGAAAGTGAATGGGAATATGAAACTAAAATATGGAAACTGAACCTAAAACAAAAACTAAAACTTCCATGGTTTCTCTTGAGGATTCTATCATGTTATGGTTAGATTTTCTTATGGGCAATGATGTTAAGTGCAAACGCACATTGATTAGCCCTCGGGCTAGTCATAACATCATGACAATAGATACTTGGGTGTCATTAAGACAACCTACAATCATCCCTAAAGATAATGGTCTTGCAAGAGGTGCCAATGGACAAAACATTGAAGTTCTAGGTTGCTTTAGCTATGCTACTCAAACAATCAGTGGAAATGTGGAATTTAGATTCCATGTTACCTCATATCCTCTTCAGTATGATGTCATCCTAGGTGGAGCTTTGGTATGTGACTCATGGTATTCAATTAACGAATCCATGCAAATAGTCACCTTGAACACTACTGCAAGCATTGTGAAATTGCTCTTACATGAGGAAAAGACCTTGGAGGAGCTGGAACTTCCAACATATCTTACTCAAAATATCCCAAGAGTTATGGTTGGATTTAAACTTTACAATACAATCACCATATCTTACTCATAATATCCCAAGAGTTATGGTTGGATTTAAACTTTACAATAGAACCACCACACTCCAAGCATAGCTTTATCCACAACGAGAACACAATCTCATGATCCTCTGTCAACAAACACTAAATGCTCATCCAAAGAAAATTTCACTCACAAAAGAATTCAACATTCCACGTTTGGGGTACTTTGAACAAACAATGTATATAGAATCTAACCCCCTTGCAAGTTTTTTTGTGGTTGAGTATGTGTTGGAAGCAGATTTGATCTTAGGGCATAAATGGACTATTGCTGCCCAAGCACCACTGTGCTTTGCTCGTGATAGGGTCACCATGATGATCAATGACGCAAAGCTCAAAATACCATATTGCAAAGAAGAGGATCCAACCCTAATGGATTTCTATGATGCTGAACACAAAAAGCTACAAGCCTCTTCCTTAGAAGTCCCTCTACACAAAGACCTACCATTCGCATACTGACCAACTCGGACAAAGCATATAACCCTTGAACTCCATCTTCACCAACAAGAGAAAGAGCTTCTATTTCCAATGTCAAAACCTCTCGAATGACAGCTTCTCTTGAAGAAGTTCCTTAAGCATTCCACTCTTACTCTAATAAGAAACTCAAGGAAAAAGCCTCAGAGCCCACATGTTAAACCTAACATATAACCTTGCACACAAGAGAGAGAGAGAGAGAGAGAGAGAGAAGAGAGACAACATGCAAGGGTCGAGTCCAGAGAGTTGCACTTAACCAACGCTAATGAGGGTTAGCTCCTCGATGTGAAACCGCTAGGGGCTCACTCCACCTCTACTTGTGTCACCCAAGTGGAGATTCAATGGCTAGGTAGAGAGCAAGAAGGAGGGAGCTATGGAAAGATCAATCTTCACTTCATGCCACATGCATGCAAGAGGGACTTGGTAGAGAGCAATGAGAGTGGAGAGAAGGAGAGAAGCTAGAGCATCACCATCCCTACAAGCACACACGGACAATCAAGCATGCAAGCAAGCAAACAAAAGCAAGCATACATCCATATGCTTCAATGAGAGAGAGAAGAGGCAAAACTCAAACAAGACTAATGGGATTGTCCTTTTTTATATTTCATCAAATGTCTTATATACAAGAGCTCATAGTTACAATCGTCGGCCACCCATTTATAATTGGGGACCCAAAACTAGTCTTCCTAGCTCTATGTATAACTATTCGTCATGACTGGCATTACATAAGCTGTAAGTTTGGTCATCCCATGTATCTTTTACATCAAGCGCTTTGCGCGGTTTACAAAAGATGAGTACAATAAGCATAGCCACACTTGAAAAGTAATGTTAACTAGAGTGGTTAACATACCCCCTCCCTAATTCAGGTCCGTCCTCGGAGCTGGTCAGAGCTATTGGTAGTAGATCGAATATGTTCGGATGAATTCATGGCACGAGGTTAGAGTAGGGGGGGCTCAATGGAAGACTCTGTAGCTGGTCCAAAATGTTGTCTCCATCATATCTTTAAAAGTTTTCAATCTCCACGTAGGCATCCACATTATGTGCTCATAATATCTAAAACTCTACTTGAGCGTTGGCCCTTTGTTGATGTTGAAGGGCCAAGCCATGCATGCCCTCATGGTAATGGTCCTAATTTGGAAAGGACTCCAACAATGTGATGATCAAGTTGAAAAATCTGATTGTCTCGCAATCACGGTTGGGTCTGGGACTTGATCATAGCAGCAAATGAACTCGTTGAAGTGCTTGATCATTGTGTCTTCAGTACATGGCTACTCCATTGAAGGAGCGAACCACAAAAAATTAAATTGCAGCTTCCAGTTCTTCTTCTGGTCCTCATGGAATAGATTCCACGCCCACCATCTTCTTATGGGTAGGTAGTCTGGCGGATGCGGAGTGCTCGAGGTGCCTTGTAGTAGGTTTCCCAAATGAAGGGTTTGAGAAAGAGTGCCTCGCTCCAGGCCGGCTACTCACCCATGAGTTCGAATGTAAGATTCCTCCCCAGCCTCTCAAGATGTCCAGTATCTTCCCCTTTAATCAAATCCCTCTTCAGAAATATAAAAGATCTTGTTTCTACCTATTTTGGCTTAGAGAGAAAATGTTCTAGAGAGAGGTTATTCAGATTTTAGATATTTTTGGATGAAAAAATATCTCTTCTTATTAAAATAAATTCCAGCAAATGAATAATGCTCAAAACTCCACTTTTAGCATAAATTAATTATGCATAAAATTCATTTTTCTAATGATAAAAATTCTACCATAGTTTCCCACATTTTCTATGAAATGAGAATGCCCAAAAGTTCACTTTTAATATAAAAATTAGTTTATGCAAATCCTTCATTTTCTAATGATAAAATTTTGCCATAGTTTCTCCGCATTTTCTATGAAATGAGAATGCCCAAAAGTTCACTTTTAATATAAAAATTAGTTTATGCAAATCCTTCATTTTCTAATGATAAAATTTTACCATAGTTCCCCGCATTTTCTATAAAATAGGAATGCTTAAAATTACACTTTTAGAATAAAAATAACTATGCATAAAATTCATTTTCTAATGATAAAAATTCTGCCATAGTTTCCCCACATTTTCTATGAAATAATAATACTCAAAGTTCCTCTTTTAGAATAATTTTTTTTATGCATAAACCTCCATTTTCTACAAATAAAATTTTGCCATTACTTCCCCACATTTTCTATGAATTGAAAATACTCAAAATTTCATTTTTAATATAAAAGTTAGTTTATGCATAAACCAAAGTTTAAACATAAACATTAATTCAAGATAAATCAAGAAAAGCATGGCTTTAAGAGAAAAACCACAAAATAAAATGCTTCCCAAAGCATGAGGGAGGTTGGGAAGGAGATTAACAATAAAAAGAGAGCATAAACTTCATTGTTTAGGCTTACCCTTAGTTTGCTTTATTCTTTACATTGCTAGAATTGTGTAGCCCTCAAAGAAGAAGCTTGGCCCCACCAAGGGAAAAGGGTAATCTTCAAGAGAAGAAGAGGTTTAGTGAAGCCCCACCAAGGGAAAAGGGTAATCTTCAAGAGAAGAAGAGGTTTAATGAAGCCCCAGTCTAGCTTCATAATGGAGAGGCAAGGTAGAGGGATAATAGAATTACACTAAACTGAAAATTACACTAGCATAAAGTTACTCCAATATGAAAATACAAAGGATTGGGGGTCTATTTATAGGTGAGGGAGTCCACCAACCAAGTCCAACCAGAATCTAGAGGCTTCCAGCTTCAATTTGATCCAAATTGAAGGACTAGTTAGTCTCACTTTTCTAATCTAGTTTAAAAGAGGTGAGAGGAGAGAGAAAATATCTCTTTTTTTAAATTAAAAAATTGGGGTAATGATTTTTATTCTAGATTCCTCCTTCATGAGCTCCTGAGGTGTCAGAATTCCATTTTTTTACTAATAAATCCTTACTTTTTTACTATTAAGTGTTGTACTAGTAGTCAACTCTTCATCTTATGTGAGAATTTACTCCTTTTTGGGGGATTTTCTTTTATTCTTGAATTTTTCTCATCCCAACACTTGGATTAACCCCATTGGCCTTTTAGAACACTCTTTGGACCTTAATCCATAATTTTCTGAAAATGTTGGATCCTTAGGCTAAGGTGTCTAATAATGCACATTTCAATTAATTTCTAATGCATATTAGAAAACTCTTTTTGAACTTCTGTTTCAGTGAAATTCATCTTAAATAAAAGGGATAACTTCATATCCAATAATATCTCGAAATTGTATTACCTCTCTCTAGAATATTTTCTCTGTCTAGACCAAAAACAAAGGAAAACAAATTTTTATTACATTCTGAAATAGGGGATGATTACAGAGACTAAAGGGGGGTTCTTACACCTTTACATCTCAAAAGATGGAGGGAGGAATCTTACAATAACCTTGTGCAGCTCACAAATCCTTTCGAACCTATTGCTTTTAAATACTTCCAGTATTGGGGTCTTCTTGGAATAGTGCTTTTCCCCATGAGACATTGTTTGTATCATAGTATCCTTGTTCTTGAAGTTAGAGGCTTTGGGACCCACTGTTGATGTACTCGACACTTTTGCTGCTTTTTTTTATGGTTTTCTTGTATGGAGATGAGGTTGTGATGTGGACGCTTTCTATGGTATGATCGCTGCTTTCTGTGGCATCAGTGATTCCATGTCACCTATCATTGCGTGTTTTCTTTTGTTTAACGGGCTCCATAATGGCACAATAATGGTATCCTTGCCATCATTCAGTTGTGCTGCTCTTTCTTCCCATTGGATATGACAATTCCTGGCGCACAAATCTAGGATCATCCAAGAATCATCTCTTCTTCCATGGATCTTATAGGCATGACAAACACCTTCCCCACCAAGGGATTATTTTGTATAGAAATATTAACGATTAAAAATCCCATGGATTTTATAGTTGATAAATGCACACTTTGGACTTGTGCATTTGTGTCTTTGAGGTGAGGTTTGTTTAGAGCTACCCATGTTTCATAAGAGATCAAGTTATGACTTGATCCTGTATCAATTAATGCAATGATCTTGACGTGACTCTCTTTCACAGAGACTTTTACACTGAGACGTGCCGGTTTAATGTCCAAGTCATCCTCATCAAGAAGGGTGAGTGAAACCATATTCACATGCAACATTTTCCCTTAGAGTCTCTGTTTGGCCGCCTTGGCTTCTTCTTGCGATTGTTTGATTTTTTCTTTGGCTAGCTCTTTTTTTTGTTTCAGTTTATGTTCTTGTGTGAGCATCTCCTGGGTCAATGGTCCGTAATACTTATTAAGTTTACTCCCATTGATGTATCCTTCCATTTGCAGTCCGTCAATGGTTTCAATTCAGACCAACCCTTGAGAGGTGATTTCGAACACTCTAAAAAGTCCTAACCCTCTGTATTTGAGTTTCTTTTTCTTGGTGCTTTTTTGACACCATACATGAGGACAAGGTCTCCCATTTCCAATTCCTTTTATTTCAGGTTATGGTCAAACCAACGCTTTCTCCGTAATTTCTCAATCAAAAGCCCATGTGATGCAATTAGCCGAGTTTCGTCAAGTTTTTTCTAAATCAATCAATATCTTGACCAATGCATTTTTGGTAAGCTTCTCCTATACTGCAATTCATAGGCTTGGAACTAAGTACTCCATAGGCATTACCGCATCAATGTCATAAGCTAGATGGAAGGGAGTATATCCCATCCTGGCCACCTTATACGATGTATAATACGCCCATAGAGCTGCACTCAGCTTATGTTCCCAATCCGTGGGACTCGCTTCTAATGTTTTAGTCAAGATGGCATATAAAATCTTGTTTGTGCTCTCTGCTTGACCATTTGCTTGTGGATAATAAGGTGATTGCTTTCAATGGACTACAAGGAATCCGGCTAGTAAGTGTTCAATAACCTCATTAAGGAAATGCGAACCCCGATCACTGACTAATTCAAACAGGCAACCAAATCTAGAAATGATTTGTTCATATAAGAACTTGGCCGTAGTTTGTGCATCAGCTCGCTTAGAGGCTCTTGACTTTGCCCACTTTGTGAAATAATCTGTGGCCAAGATTACATATCGGGCTTGCAATACAAGTGCTGCGTTGGACTAATGGGTCCAACAAAGTCAATTCCCCACTTCTCAAAGGGTTGTCTTACAATCATAGGGGTGAGCGGCATCCTGTCACTTTGTTGTGGAATAGCAAATCTTTGACACTCCTTGCATCTTTTCACAAACTCTATGGCATATAAAATCTTGTTGTGCTCTCTACTTGACCATTTGCTTGTGGTGGATAATAAAGTGATGACTTTCAATGGACTACGAGGAATCCGGCTAGTAAGTGTTCAGTCACCTCATTAATGAAATGCGAACCCGAGTCACTGACTAATTCAAGCAGGCAACCAAATCTAGAAATGATCTGTTTATATAAGAACTTGGATGTAGTTTGTGCATCAGCTCGCTTAGAGGCTCTTGCATTTGCCTACTTTGTGAAATAATCTATGGCCAAGACTACATATCAGGCTTGAAACAGATGTGCTGTTGGACTAATGGGTCCAACAAAGTCAATTACCCACTTCTCAAAGGGTTGTCTTACAATAATAGGGGTGAGCAGCATCCTGTCACTTTGTTGTGGAATAGCAAATCTTTGACACTCCTTGCATCTTTTTACAAACTCTATGGCATCTCCAAATAATGTAGGCCACCACAGTCCTGACTTGAAGTACTTTGCGAGCTATAACTTCTCCAGTGAAGTGTCCTCCGGCTATTCCTAAGTGTGCTTCTTCTAGTATTGTAACAAATTCATCTTCTCACACACATCTTCTTAGGATATCATCCTTGCCTACCTTATATAATTCTCCAACAATCAATTGATAAGGTGCAGCCAGCTTAATAAGCCAACGCATTTTATCCTTGTTCAATGGTTGTTCTTTACGAAAAACCATGAGCTAAATAGTCAGATATTTCCTCACTCCACTCAGGCACAAGTTTGAACAAACAAGCATCTGGAAGGTCATCATCAATACCAGTTGTGAGATTCTCCATTCGGAATTCTAGACATGTGGTCAGCCAACACATGTGGTCGGCCAACACATGTTGTATTCCTTTTCTTATTGTGACCGTAAAGTCAAATTCCAATACATTATATATCCTAGGTTGTGCCAATACACGCACCTATTGCAAATTTTGATGCATCAATGTGCACGTGGATTATAAGATCCTAGTTGGGTGGTCTCAGGATATGTGCACGTGGAATATAAGATTCTAGTTGGGTGGTCTCAGAGGATATGTGCACTGGCCAGTGCTTTCTTCAACTTATTGTATGCTTCTTGGCATTCCTCAATCCATTTAAAGTCAATGAGTAGTCTATACAATGGTCTTGCAATTTTAGCATAGAATATGATGAAGCGACGATAATACCCAACGTGGCCCATAAACCTCTGTACACCTTTGTAGTTGGTGGGTGGGGGTAATTCCAAGATCAGTTTAACCTTGCTCTCATCCGTGGAAATACTTCTTTAGACACAATGTGCCCTAAGATTACACCATGTTTGACCCAAAATTGACATTTCAAAGGGTTTAAGGATATATGATACAATCAACATCACTCAAACACCTTTTGCAAGCAAGCCAAATGTTCAGTCCAGCGTGAGTGTGCACACAGATCATCAATGAATACCTCTAGCCACTTTTGTACATAGTCCTTGAAGGCTGTGCACATTAACTGGTGGAAGGTTGTTGGAGCATTGGTGAGACCAAAAGGCATAACCTTATAAGCATATGTTCCCCACATCATATTAAAGGCTATTTTATGCTAGTCTTTTGGTGCTATGGACACCTGATTGTAGCCTGAAAACCCATCTAAGAAGCTGTAAGCTTCTTCACGTGCTACCTATTCCAACACATGTTCGATATATGGTAGTGGGTAGTGGGTAATGGTCTTTCTTCACGTGCTACCTGTTCCAACACATGTTCGATATATGGTAGTGGGTAGTGGTCTTTCTTGGTGGTTGCATTGACCTTTTTGAGATCAACATAGATCCTCAATTTTCCATTTTTCTTCAGCACAATCACGATTGGCGAGATCCAATCTGTGTGCTTGATTTCATAGATGAAATCCACATGAGTATGTCAATTTCCTCCTTTATCGCTGCATATTTGGGATTCATCTGGTCAAAAAGATGCGATGAGATGTGATAGATGTAAATAGATGTGAATGGATGTGAATGTGATGTGATATAAATAGATGTGAATGGATGAGATGTGATGTGAATGGATGTGATGTGATGTGAATCGGGATAGATGTGAATGGATGAGATGTGATGTGAATGGATGTGATGTGATGTGATGTGGATCGGGGTAGATGTGATGTGGATGTGATGTGATGTGATGTGGATCGGGGTAGATGTGAGTGGATGAGATGTGATGTGAATGGATGTGAATCGGGATAGATGTGAATGTTGAAATTTGAGCATAATGATGAGCTATGGTGGATCATACACTAGAATCAACATCATTAACAAAGTGATTAGCAAATGATTAAGATGTAATTAGTGAATAATTAGCAAATAGATTAATGTAGGCATGGATACTCAAAAACCAGCAAATTCTCATTGGAGCTATGCCTCAATTTATACAGTTTACATCAAGCATCAAATCCCATTGATTTCTCCATGATTCACTCCCAGAATATCTCCACCTTTTGCCTGATTCTCTCCACCTCTTCTCTTTTCCCTGAATATCTCCCAGAATATCTCCACACTCCTAAATTCTCTCATGCTACCCTTTATTCTCTCCCAGTAGATTCTTCTCACCTTTTCACAGGTTCTTTCACAATTACATCTTCTCTTTTACAGCCTCTATCCAAGAGTTTGTTCCCACACACACCCTATTCACTTGTATTTTCAACACCTCCCCTCAAGTGAATACTCCTAGTACACCTAGACCTTATACCAAGTTTGCCTCCCCTTACTTGATAGTCCGCGACTAGTGTCTACTCCTCCCCTCAAGTTATCTCAGCACACCTGGACCCTGTATCAAGTTTCTTTCTTACTTGACAGTCTGCGACCAGTGCCTCAAGTCCCTAAACTCCATAGTCCTTGACACTCTCTCTCTCTATGTGTCCAAGGCTACTATAAGTGCCCACGACCTTGACTAAAGTGCACACACATACATCTACCACGTGGCCTACATCATCGGTGGCTCAGAGGTGGTTTTACTTTATTGGGGCAGGTTACATTGGGTTGTGGGGTCTCTCTCTCTCTCTCTCTCTCTCTCTCTCTCTCTCTCTCAGAGATTTTCACATGGCTCCTCACTCTTTGGAGCCTCACATCTTCTCTTGTCTTCAGTCTTCTTGTCGTGGCAGCTTCTCTCCACGCATCCGTCTCTTCTTTCAGTCTTCTTGGGGTAGCTTCTCTTCTCGTGGCAGCTTCTCTTCTCGTGGCAGCTTCTCTTCTCGTGTCCATGTCTTCCTTCAGATCTTCTCCTCGGTGTGGATCCTCTTCTTGGAAAGAGATATTCTTCTTCTTCCATGGCTGGGGCCATGAGCTTGTCCCTCAGGTCTTTTTGCTCCATGTGAGCAACATGTTTCAATGTTTTGCTGACAGTTCCTTTGGGCTTTTTATGTTTATTTTGTATCATTATGCAATGCAAACCCAAAATTATGTGGGAGGTCTTACCTCTTGCCTTAATCTGGACAAGGGCAGTGTCTGTTCCCATTTTTACACTGATGCAATGTGCCCAATACATAATGCGTATAGCATTCATTCTCATGCACATTCCTAATGCAACTCTGGCTGTGAATAATCTTGATTTTGAGTGAGATTTACAGGCATTAACCAAGGGTTAAATGCAAAATGATGATTTTCACAATTTTATCAGCACAATTTTACCAGAAATTACATTAAATCAAAGGTAACCAATTTGTACGGGATGGTTGGAGTATCAAACCAACTCCGATTTGAAATCTGAAGTTATAGGGATCTGTATCAGATACCTAATGGTTAATTTGAACCCTCAATTGCACCAAAATACAATGATTAGCACTGATTAATCACACTGATTAGCAAATTAATGCTCTGTTTTGTGTGCAGAAAATAGAGTATGCGGGGAGTCTAGATCTGGTGCCTTCCACTTCAAATGAGCTCAAATGCTTTCACAGGCATCAATAACAATGAGTGTAGTAGAGGATTAAGCCAAGAAACACAAGATTTGACCAAATATTGAAAGCTTAATCTCTGTTTTACCAAAGTCACCTGTAGATTTGATGAAGAGCTTGGATCTCACTGTAGACTTGATGAAATTGAATTCTATCTTCACCAGCTTGTAGAGCATGCTTGATTACCCCTTGGGCTAAGAGAAATTAGAAGGATTTGACTTGGTGAAGTAGCAATGGCAAAAATTCCTCAAAAAAATGGTGCCCTTCAATCTGCAAAAATCTGCAGTTCTGCGCTGAATTGGCCCACAAGATTTGAGGTGTGTGTAGCCCTATGAGTCTACTATAAGTACCTAAAAGGGCTTAGCCTAATGTTATGTGTGCAAGGAGAATGGAGTCCTCCACTGGCTGGGGGTGAAGGGGGAAGTGAAAAACTCACTAAAAATTTTATTTTTTTGCTACTAATCCTAATTAATTAACTAATGGGCTCATAAACCTAATTGATTCTAGGCATGGCTCTGATACCATGTTGAAATTTGAGCATAATGATGAGCTATGGTGGATCATACACTAGAATCAACATCATTAACAAAGTGATTAGCAAATGATTAAGATGTAATTAGTGAATAATTAGCAAATAGATTAATGTAGGCATGGAAACCAGCAAATTCTCATTAGGGCTATGCCTCAATTTATAGAGTTTACATCAAGCATCAAATCCCATTGATTTCACCATGATTCACTCCCAGAATATCTCCACCTTTTGCCTGATTCTCTCCACCTCTTCTCTTTTCCTTGAATATCTCCCAGAATATCTCCACACTCCTAAATTCTCTCATGCTACCCTTTATTCTCTCCCAGTAGATTCTTCTCACCTTTTCACAGGTTCTTTCATAATTACATCTTCTCTTTTACAGCCTCTATCCAAGAGCTTGTTCCCACACACACCCTATTCACTTGTATCTTCAACAGTGAATGGATGAGATGTGATGTGAATGGATGTGATGTGATGTGATGTGGATCAGGGTAGATATGAATGGATGAGATGTGATGTGAATGGATGTGATGTGATGTGATGTGAATCGGGATAGATGTGAATGGATGAGATGTAATGTGAATGGATGTGATGTGAACTGGGATAGATGTGAATGGATGAGATGTGATGTGAATGGATGTGATGTGATGTGGATCGGGGTAGATGTGAATGGATGAGATGTGATGTGAATGGATGCGATGCGATGTGAATCAAGATAGATGTGAATGGATAAGATGTGATGTGATGTGATATGATGTGGATTGGGGTAGATGTGAATGGATGAGATGTGATGTGAATGGATATGATGTGATGTGAATCAAGATAGATGTGAATGTATGAGATGTGATGTGATGTGATGTGAATCGGGAGAGATGTGAATGGATGAGATGTGATGTGAATGGATGTGATGTGATGTGGATCGGGGTAGATGTGAATGGATGAGATGAGATGTGAATGGATGTGATGTAGATATGGGTAGATGAGAATGGATGAGATGTGATGAGGATAGATGTGATGAGATGTAATATGATGTGATTGGATGAAGGACGATGGGAATGCATATGATTGGATGTGATGAGGATAGATGTGATGTAGATATGGGTAGATGAGAATGGATGAGATGTGATGAGGATAGATGTGATGAGATATAATATGATGTGATTGGATGAGAATGGATGAAGGACGATGGGAATGCATATGATTGGATGTGGATTAAGCAAAGTGAATTGATTTAGAAGAATGTGGAATAATGAGAAATGAGGTGGAAAGATGAGAGTTCATTAGAAACTGTATTTATGAAACTTGTTTTTAAATGACTGTTTTATGTCAATAATGTTGGAAAAGCATTTTGACAAACTTGTGAATGAGGTCATGGGGACCTAAGTGATAAAGTTGCAACAACAGCTGACGGAGAGTCAATGGAGGACGTCTCACATAGCAAGGTCGGCTGAGGTCTTGACTAGCCTCGGTTCGATTTAAATGGTGAGCTTCTGGTACGGTGGATGAGGGACCAAGGAAGCGGCCTATGAGTGAAGCGCTAGGTGACCTGCAAAAAGGATCCTAGAGGGTGCTGACCATATAGTGCTTAGGCTCTGGGTCGCCAAAGATACCCACTTGTGCATCGAGGAAGAAAATGGACGAAGGTGTTAGAGTTGTTTTCTGAACTCGAGCATGGATCTAGTTGACTGAACTTGCTGGTCCTTAAACGGATGAGTCCATGGCTCTTTTATATGGATTTGTTGGTTGATCTTGCTGATCTTCAACATAGAGCATCTGGATTTTTATAAGTGAATATATTTTCGAGTACTATGAGCTAGGAACTATTGAAAAGGCCTCTGAGTGAACAGGTGGTTAGCGTTCTGGTTGCCAATAATGCCATAGGTACACCGATGAAGGAACGATTGGAAATTAGAATTCAACTGAAGGATTATGATCAGTGATACTATGGTTTCATTAAAAGATTGTTTTAAAGACAACTGAATCTGTGAAATAGGCAATTTCATATTGGGTGTGTAAGAAGTGTGACTATCTTGAAGTTTGCTTGAAGCGCTGGCTAGGGAGCCTAGGAACTCTTTTCCTTGGTACTCGGGACAAAACATAACCAAATTCCTAAATGGATCCTATCACTACAGTGGTTGGGCGGTTGGCTAACCCATGGGACTAGATGGGGTTAGGCTGGATTGATGGATCCCTAAAATAAGACTCAATTTTGTTAAGTTATGATAGTTGAAGTAAATCTCGGATAGTCTTTGTTCTATGGAAAAGAATCAACGACTGTGCCTCTTGATGAGGAAAAAATCGTTGGTCTCTACTATGATCCAAGTGCAAGTCTCTTCCTTGATCTGACCATGTGACTTACGGGTTCGGTCAGATCAATTTGGTTAGTTAAGGCTCTTGACTACGTTAGAATAAAAATATGTTGGAGGAATTGCCCATGCTTTCTGGGCGAGGGAAGTTTTTCCGTGTTTGGTTTTGGAAGAACTGAGGGATTAGTCTCTTGTCTGGATATCGGTGGGCAAGGCCCCGAGTGAGAGGCTCTGCCTTGCGCAAGAAGTGCTACTTCCATTGCTAGCACCCCCAATTTCATTGCGCAGAGGGGGTAGGGATCTTTCAGAAAGAGCCAAAGAAACAAGGACAACTGAAGCGATTCGTGCTATGAAAGAAATAATTGCAGGAACACCAATGTACACTCATCGAAGTCATCTAGAGGGAGAAAGAGAGAATGTCCCAACACGAAGGAGCCCTAAAATAGTGATTGATATTGAAGAGGATAGCAATCCAGAGTATAACTATACAACAAGAGCTCGTGTGGCAAAAAAACCTAGAAGGCTGATTTATGATACTACAAATAGTGCTGCTAATGAAGACGCAGTAGCAAACTCTAACACCACAAGTACTAGGATTCTTGTAATGCAGGATGGTCAACTTGTGGTAGAGAGTGAGGTGAATCAAACCTATTGAGAAATTTGAGAACTCCACTTGGGAGTCGTATGAAATGTCTTGGGTGGAGGATCGATGACCAAAAGTGCAATGAGCCAATTGTTGATTCAAGGAAGGCATGTGCATCCCCTAGTTTCTTTGAAAATGAGGAAGTATCATGATGGTATGTGCACAAAATCACAGATGATGTGGTTTTGCAATACAGATTATACACACACCTGGAAAGTTGACAAAAACATTTTTTCAATGCCATCCATCCCACAAAGTTGGCCTCTTCTAAAAGGCACTAATCTCACACAAGAAGAGGTGAATAAGCTGAATTTGGCTGGCTTCAAGTTGGAGACCATCCCACAAAGTTGGCCTCTTCTAAAAGGCACTAATCTCACACAAGAAGAGGTGAATAAGCTGAATTTGGCTGGCTTCAAGTTGGAGACCATCCCTCCCCCACTGTGGATATTTCAACTGCAGGAACTAGTTCAGCAGCTACCACATAAGAATAATTGCCAATGCAAAATGCTCCTTGTACCCATTATAGGTCAAAGATGTCCAAGGCAGCACATCAAAGGATCAACCGTGCAATGCATATGGATGCAAGTGTCAAAATGGAGAAGGTCATAAAGAAAGGTGTGCATAAACGTTTTCACATTGAAACTATAGGCTGGGGTGCATAAAAAGGTGGTCAGTATGAGATTTAGATTTGTGAGAGACCAACATGCTCATATCCATATTTTCAAAATAGGGTGTCCAAGAACCAGCCATATCTCGCTTGTAAACATTAATACTTTGTATTCTTTAGGGTTTTTGGGTTGGATGAGTAGGTGCATATGTACATTCACCAGCCTATATTGAGGCAGTCTGAATTGTCTTCTACATTGACAAAGCCTAGGTACTATCCTTAGGCTTCATGGAGAAACAAACTTTTTGCAACTCCCATAGGCTTCATGGAGAAACAGACTTTTTGCAACTCCCATATGGCTTTAGAAATCAATTTACTCGGTCAATTTATTCTTCGTATACATAAAGTCCTTTTTCCTTGTTGAAGAAATGCTCATCGATTCAAATTAGGCTTCTTGTACAAAAAAGCCATTTTTGTAACTTCAAATAAACATGAATGCATTTTTGAGTTAGGCTTCTTGAAAAAAACAACAAATTATATACATTATAGTTTCTTTAATATGTGTGTGTGTGTGTGCATCTGCGTGCTCATGTATATTAAAAAGGGTATGGCATAGAAGCTCACCCTTTTTATTATGAACAAATTATATGCATTATAGTTTCTTTAATATGTGTGTGTGTGTGTGCAGTTGCATGCTCGCGTATATTAAAAAGGGTATGGTATAGAAGCTCACCCTTTTTATTATCTTAGCGTACAAGCTCGTCTATGGTCAGGAGTGCTTGCCTCAATAAGCTCACCAAAAAACCTCCCCCCCTCTAAAACTAGGAGAAGGACAAGGTGACACCACAATCTAGGATGGATCCAAAGAAGATACCATTGAACCGGATCCACCCAATCAAAGGAAGGGAGCGACCAAGTGCCAAAACCACATGAGCATACCCAAGAAACACAAAGAGAGAGACCAGTAACCCCTAAGGGGATTGGCGAAAATGTTGAAGAAGAGATAAGGAAGCTTGAAGAATCTAAGGCCCTCATTGAGGAGTGCCAACAAATTCACAAAGCCAAACTGAGGGCTAACAGGGTTAGGGATACAATGTATCCAAGAAATGAGTTGCTAAAGGAAAGGAAATTGGATGTGCCTACTCCAATTCCAGAAGAGTCAGAGGGACACACTCACAGTGAGTTCATGGCAAGGATGTTTGAAGAAGCAGAGCAAGACTTATCCTCTCATTCATTCCCTAGGGTTGAGTATGCAACGAACACATGGAAGGAGTCTTCACTTGCCATAGACAGTCTCGCAGCCATACTGTCCACTACTGTTAAAATGCCACTGGTATTATGCAATACTCAAGCATTGTGGGTAGACATAAAGTATTGGGTAGAGGGAAAATTAACCCTAATGTCCCCTGCATAAGAAACCCATGTTAAAATGCAAGCAAAGTGATGAGCTATGGTGGATTAAATGAAAGAATCAACATCATTAGCAAAGTGATTAGATAATGATTAAGATAAGATTAGTGAGCAATTAACTGATAGCTTAATGTAAGCATGGATACTCAAAAACCAGCAAATACTCATTAGGCCAATGCCTCAATTTATAGTGTTTACATCCACATGATTCCAAGCATCTAATCCCACTGATCTCTCCTTGATTCACTCCACCTCTTTTGCTTGATTCTCTCCACCTCTTTACTTTTCCCATAATATCTCCACACATCCTAGAACTTCTCATGCTACCCTTTATTCTCTACAGTAGATACCTCTCCCCTTTTCACTGCTACTCACTCATTTATAGACTCTCTCTTATACAGCCTCTTGCTAAGGGCTTGTTCCCGCACACACCCATTCACTTGTATATTTTAACACCTCCCCTCAAGTGAATAATCCTAACACAGCTGGACCCTATACCAAGTTTCCCTCTTACTTGGTAGCCCACGACCAGTGCCTCAAGTCCCCAACTCATAGTCCTTGACACTCTCTCTCTATGTGTCCAAGGCTACTACAAGTGCCCGTGACCTTGACTAAAGTGCTCACACATACATCTACCACATGGCCTACATCATCGGTGGCTCAGAGGTGGTTTTACTCTGTTGGGGCAGGTTACATTGGGTTGTGGGGTTTCTCTCTCTTTCTCTCCCAGAAAAGATGATTTGAATCCACTTTCTTAGGAGTCTCCATGAAGTTTGCCGATGTCATTCCTTCTTCACTGGGTTTGCTAGCAGTCTCTTGCCATGTGTCCTGGTTTCCCACAGTTGTGGTGGCAAGTTACATTGGGTTGTGGGGTTTCTCTCTCTTTCTCTCCCAGAAAAGATGATTTGAATCCACTTCCTTAGGAGTCTCCATGAAGTTTGCCGATGTCGTTCCTTCTTCACTGGGTTTGCTAGCAGTCTCTTGCCATGTGTCCTGGTTTCCCACAGTTGTGGTGGCAAGTGAAGGTCCTTCCTCCTCCCCTGCCTCTTCCTCGTCCTTGTCCTCGTGAGAATCCTCCTCAGGTGAAGAATGCTTTTTCCTCTCCAACTGTTGGGTCCACCCCTTTCTTCTCTTTGACCTTGGTCTCTTGCTCTAGTAGAGCTCCTTCTATCTCATGCAACTTCAATTCAGGTACATTCTTTAAGGTTTATTTTATAATGAGAATCCTTGATCTCTCATCAAGGTAATCTACCCATCATTTGACTGACTGTCCAACTAGATTCTTGGTGATTTCGGTCAAGGGAAAACTAGGTTAATTCAACGGCAGTCTATTCTTTGTATTAAGAATTAGAATTGGTCACAAGGTTTTTGCTGATTTAGATTGAGAGATGGATAAGTAGGTTTACTAACTGTCCCTCTCGTGGTCTAACCAAAATCATTTGGTTTAGTTCTAACAAGGATTTTCTTCAGATAAACATCTACTGAACTTCTAATCATAAAGAAATTCCAACTTTGTGAATTTCATTCCTTCTTAACCATAGTAGATTAAGAAATGGTTTTATTAGAGAATATCATATTTTTATTAAAATACTCTTCTTTCATTTAATCTAATTTTGGGTAAATACCAATTTGGAGATTTAACCACATAAAATATCTAAAGATATTCTTTCTTCCAACTTAATTTATCAACCCTAATTCTCTAGGAGGAATTATGGTGAAAATTCCTCTTTTGTCACCAAAAATTAATTCAATTCTTTCTCTATTTAAATACCATAAAAATTCTTCTTTTAACTAAATACAAATATCCATTTTTTTTAATAAGCTTAAAATTCTCTTTTTCTCATTTAATGGTTGGATTCCAATTGTCATGGGAATTACTCTTTTATCATAAAATAAATTTATCTAAAATATCTTTTTAAATTAAATAAAAATATCCATTAACTCAAATATGCCAAGAATTCCACTTTTACCATTTAAATGATTGAATTCCAAATGTCATGGGAATTCTTCTTTTATCATTTAGATTTTCTCATGAATAAAAATACATTCATCTAAAATTCTTCTTTAAATTTAAATTAAAATATCCATTAATTCAATTATGCCAAAAATTTCACTTTTACCATTTAAATGATTGAATTCCAAATGTCAATTCCTCTTTTATCATTTAAATTTTCTGAAGCATAAAAATAAATATAACTAAAATTTCTCTTAAAATTAAATAAAAATACTCATTAATTTAGTATATCAAGTTTTCTCTTTTTTTCATTTAAATACATGGATCTCCATTATCATGGGAATTCCTCTTTTTACATAAACATTAAATTACCAAAAATTCTTCTTTTTCTCTAATTAATTATTTATGCATAAACATTAAAAATTAGTTTTCCATGGATGTGATGAAAATCATTCTTTTAACATAGGATGACTTATCCTAGAATATGGTAGGAAGTCCTCTTTTCACATTATGCATAAAAATGATTTATGTATTAATTTCTAAATTTTTTGCCATAGCTCCACTGCTATTACTAATAATTTATAATACTATTATGATATAATAACTATCATTTAGACCTAAATCCAATTTATGGAATTAAATCATAATTTTATCAACATATAAGCATTAAAAAGCCATTTCTTTAACCTCTAGCTTAACTAGCATAGAGTTTGATTTTTGAATTGAGAATTTATCAATGAGAAGCATCATTTGAATAGAGAATTGGTCATAGGAATGACCATTCTTTTGGGGAGAGAGAGATATACATAAAAAAACATCCTAAATTAAGCATAAAGATAAACTTTTTGTGATTAATCATTAGAATTCTTTAGAAAGCTTCATTTGCATTGAAAAACAATCCATTTGAAACTTCTCAAGCTTGAGAGGGGTTGAGAAGTGAAAACATTGAGAATATTAGAGAAAAAGCATGAAATTACATCTTACCTCTTATTTTTACTTGCTTCTCTATCTTAGAAGAAGCCCCCAACCAATCAATTGGTTAGTGTGTTAAGAGGAAAGCTCCAAGGATGGTTGAAGAGAGGGAGAAGCTCCAATCTTTCCAAAATGTAGAGGATTTTTAGGGGATAATAGAAAATATGCTTATTTAATGTAATACTGGCATGGTCTAGCTCACAGATGAGAATACAAAAGAATCAGGGTCTATTTATAGGTGAGGGAGGCCACTATTTGAGTCCAACTAAGTTCTAGAATTTTCCAAGTTCACTTTGGCTGAATTTGGACAAGATTTGGACCACTTTATCTCCCATTTTGATCCAGTTTGATCCAGGAGAGAGGAGAGATAAAAATATCTTAATATTTTTGAATTAAAAACCCCCCCACACATGTGAAGGAGGTGCCTACCTCAAAGGTCTCCCCCTCCTTACCAAGGTGTCAAAAATTCATCATTCCTCTAAAAATTCTCATTTTTTTAGTAATATCTCATAATTTTTAACTAATAAACCTTGTACTACTCACTCAACTCTTCATCTTATGTGAGCACTTACTCATTTTTGGGTATTTTCTTTTATTCATTGGATTTATCTCATCCCAACACTTGGATTAATCTTATTGGCCCCCATAGGAACCTTAGTTGGACCATAATCTAGAAAATTTTAAAAATTTTGACCCTTAGGCTACGGTCTTTTAAATTATTTTTAATTGATTCCTAATGCACCTTAGAGAATTTATTTTAAATTTCTATTTTAGGAAAATATATTTTTGATATTTGTAGAATTTTTATATCTAAAAATATCTTAATATTGAATTATCTCTCTCTAGAATTTTTTATCTCTCTAGACAAAAACAAGGAAAAATAATATTTTCTTATATTGAGAAATAGGGAATGATTACAGGGGATTGAAGTAAAAGCTTATTCATTATTTAGACTGAGGAGGAATCTTACATCCTCGCCCACTTGAAAAACATGAGATGTTCTCATCTCGCAAAGTGGGGGTAATCTTTCGTCAACTCTTCTTCTTTCTCCCAGGTGGCGTCTTCTAGAGGGAAGAACTTCCACTTTACTAAAAATTCTCTGAGGACTCTGCTCCTAAGAATCTTCTCCCAAACGTCAAGGATATCCTCAGGTTGGAGTATCATCTAGTCTTGAGCCGGAGATATCAATTGTTCATCATCAAGTAAGTGACTCGAGCTAGGTACATATTTCTTAAGCAAAGTGACATGGAATATATTATGTACCTTGAGATGGGGAGGCTAAAGAAAATTATTCGCCCACTTTCTTTATAATAGTATAGGGCCCACAGTATTTGGGAGAGAGCTTCTTGTGCTTCCCTAAGGAGAAGGAACTTCTTTTTGGTCGTACTCGAATGAAGACTATATCCGATTCTTTAAACTCTCTCTCTGATCTCTTTTTATCTGCATATTGTTTTTGCCTATCTTGGGCTGCCTTTATATCTTTACGGATTGATTTCATTTTTTGGTCCATGTCATCAAGCATTTGTCTGGACATCTCGACTTTGATCAATGGGTCAGACCAAGTCAACAGTGTAAGGCAATCTTGTCCATACAAAGCTTTGAAAGGACTCGTCTCAATGCTTCGATGATAAGAACCATTGTAAGAAAATTCGACTAGATGCAAATGGCTTAACCACTTCTTGGGTTCCCTGCCGCCCCCGCAGCATGACCAAAGGATATCTTCTATTACTTGATTCACTCTTTCGGTCTGGCCATCTATTTTGGGGTGATAGGCTATGCTGAGATCTAGGAAAGTTCCTACTACTTCGAAGAATGCAGTCCAGAATTTCGATGTGAATTTGGGATCTCTGTCACTTACTATCCTCCTAGTAGGTAAGCCATGCAATCTGAAGATCTCTTTAAGGAAAACTCTGGCAATATCCACTGCAGTGTATGTTTCTTTCACTGGAATCAGATGGGCAACTTTGGTTAACTTGTCAACTACCACAAAAATGGAGTTGTAACCTAATTGCACTGAAGGTAATCCAGTGACAAAGTCCATACTGATACATTCCCACTTCATTTGAGGAATGTCTAGAGGTTGCAGTTTCCCTGGCATCTTGACTCTCTCTGCCTTGATTCTCTGACACATTAAGCATTTCTGCACATGATCAAGTACATCCTTGATTCTCTGACACATTAAGCATTTCTGCACATGATCAAGTACATCCTTTTTGAGTCCTGGGCTAGAAGAAGCTTTTCTTCACAGACATATAGGTTTTTATAAACCTTGGATGTCTAGGTATTAGGCTATCATGGGCTTCTCTCAGAATTCTTCCCTTTATGCCCTCATCATTGTTGGGAATACATAGCCGGTTATTATCATACATGCATCCTTCATCCAATTTGTACCCAAAAACTCAACTCATTTCTTAAGGAGTCTTGCTTTCCTACATCAGAAGGGTAGCAATAGGGGCAAAGAATTTGTCCTACATGATTTTCTCCTTTGCTTTACTGATCAATGGATTTGATCCTTCATCCAATTTGTACCCAAAAACTCAACTCATTTCCTGAGGAGTCTTGCTTTCCTTTATCAGAAGGGTAGCAATAGGGGCAAAGAATTTGTCCTACATGATTTTCTCCTTTGCTTCACTGATCAATAGGGGCAAAGAATTTGTTCTACATGATTTTCTCCTTTGCTTCACTGATCAATGGATTTGACACCATTGTAATTGCAAGCAAGGAGGCTTTTCTGCTGAGCACATCTGCCACCGCATTTTCTTTCCTCGATCGATACTTAAATTCAAAATCGAATTCCTACAGGGTCTGCATCCATCTCCTTTGACGCATGCTGAGATCCCTTTAGGTGAAGGTCCACTTTAGACTTTGATGATCTGTCCATCAAGGTGAACCTCTGTCCCAAAAGATAATGTCTCCACAACTTCACCTTGATGATCTGTCACATCAAGGTGAACCTCTGTCCCAAAAGATAATGTCTCCTCAACTTCAGAGCATAAACTATTGAGAGTAACTCCAAGTCATGGACGGCATAATTTCTCTCATTTGTTCTGAGTTTTTTGGATTCATAGGACACTGCATGACCTTCCTACATATAAGAGCACCGTCCTTGGTTAGCTTTCTTGATTCCATGCCTGTAGCCTGACTTTTTTTCTTTAATCCCCATGAGACCTTGTTTGTATCATAGTATCCTTGTGCTTGAAGTTAGGCTTTGGGAACTCACTATTGATGTATTGGACACTTTTGCTGCTTTTTTTAATGGTTTTCTTGTATGGAGATGAGGTTGTGATGTGGACACTTTCTCTCGTATGATTGCTGCTTTCTATGGCATTAAAGATTCCATGTCACATGTCATTGCCTGTTTTCCTTTGTTTAAGGGGCACCATAATGGCACAATAATGGTATCCTTGCCATTATTCAGTTGTGCTGCTCTTTCTTCCCATGGATATGACAATTATTGGTGCAAATCCAGGATTGTCCAAGAATCATCTCTTCTTCCATGGATCTTACAGGCATGAAAAACACCTTTCCCACCAAGGGATTATTTTTGATAGAAATATTAACGATTAAAAATCCCATGGCTTTTGTAGTTGATAAATGCACACTTGGGACTTGTGCATTTGTGGCTTTGAGGTGAGGTTTGTCTAGAGCTACCCATGTTTGTCTAGAGCTACCCATGTTTCATAAGAGATCAAGTTATGACTTGATCCCGTATATCAATTAAAGCAATGCTCTTGATGTTACTCTCTTTCATAGAGACTTTTACACTGAGACGTGCCGATTTAATGTCTAGGTCATCCTCATCCAAGAAGGGTGAGTGAAGCCATATTCACATGAAGGCCTTGGCTTCCCTTGCCTTGGATTCTTCTTGCGCTTGTTTGATTTTTTCTTTGGCTAGCTCTTTCTTTTATTTCAGTAGATGTTCTTGTGGGAGCATCTCCTGGGTCAATGGTCCGTAATACTTCTTAAGTTTACTCCCATTGATATAACCTTCCATTTGTAGTCCCTCAATGGTCCGTAATACTTCTTAAGTTTACTCCCATTGATATAACCTTCCATTTGTAGTCCCTCAATGGTTTCAATTCGGACTGACCCTTGAGGGGTGATTTCAGATACTCTAAAAGGTCCTAACCCTCTGTATTTGAGTTTCTTACATGAGGACGAGGTCCCCCATTTCCAATTCCTTTTGTTTCAAGTTATGGTCAAATCAACGTTATCTCCACAATTTCTTGACCATAAGCCCATGTGATGCAACTAGCTGGGTTTCATCAAGTTTTTCTAAATCAATCAATCTCTCAACCAATGAATTTTTGATAAGCCTCTCCTATATTGCAATTCACAAGCTTGGAACTAAGTACTCCATAGGCATTATTGCATCAATGCCAAAGCTAGACGGAAGGGAGCATATCTCATCGCCACCTTATACGATGTATGATACGCCCATAGAGCTGCACTCAGCTTATGTTCCCAATCCGTGTGATTGGCTTCTAATGTTTTAGTCAAGATGGCACATAAAATCTTATTTGTGCTCTCTTCTTGACCATTTTCTTGTGGATAATAAGGTGATTACTTTCGATGGACTACAAGGAATCCGGCTAGTAAGTGTTCAATCACCTCATTAATGAAATGCGAACCCTGGTCTCACTAAATAATTCAAGCGGGCAACCAAATCTAGTAATGATCTGTTCTTCATATAAGAACTTGGCCGTAGTTTGTGCATCAGCTCACTTACAGGCTCTTGCCTCTGCACACTTTGTGAAATAATATGTGGTCAGGATTACATATCAAGCTTGTAGATGTGCTGCTGGACTAATGGGGCCAACAAAGTCAATTCCCCACTTCTTAAAGGGTTGTCTTACAATCACAGGGGTGAGCGGCATCCTGTCTCCTTATTGTGGAATAGAAAATCTTTGACACTCCTCTCATCTTTTCACAAACTCAATGGCATCTCTAAATAATGTAGGTAATTACAAGAACAAAAGGGGATGTTCTTACACCTTTACACCTCAAAAGCTGGAGGGAGGCTTCTGGGACTCTGCATAAACTGACTCACTAGTCCCACAGCATAACATAAGTCCGGCCTTGTAATAGTCAAGTAGATAAGACTACCAACCATTTTCCCATACATGGTGACATCTTCCAGTTCATCACCCAAATCAACCCCATAAGGTTCATATTCTACTCCAAAGGTGTCATCATAGGCTTACAACCTGTCATTCTATACTTTGCTAACATGTCTAAAGCATACTGCCTTTGCACCAGCTGATCACCTCAATACCAAGAAAGAATCCGAGTTCACCTAAATCCTTCATATCAAACTGTGTAAGTTAAAGATGTCTTCACATCCTCAATGTATTTCCCATGATCACCTGTCACGTTCAATGGTCGTTCTTCTTACGAAAAACCATAGCTAGATAGTCAAATATTTCCTCACTCCACTTAGGCACCATTTCAAGTTTGAACAAACAAGCATTTGGAAGGTCATCATCAATACTAGTCGTGGGTTCTCCATTCAGAATTCTAGACATGTGGTGGCCAAAACATGTTGTCCCTTTTCTTACGTGACCGTAAAGTTGAATTCCAAGAGTAAAAGTAACCAACGTGTGATTCTCCCTATGGTGCAAGGCTTGTTCACCAAGTATAATAGGACCTGATGGTCCACAAAGAATATGAATATGTTGGGTAGTAAGTAATGTCGATATTTCTTTACAGCATAAACCATGGCCAACCCTTCATGCTCCATGGTGGTGTAATTTATTCCTACATCATTTAGTTGACGACTGGCAAAGCAAACTGGGTAATCCAATTTGAATTCCCCATGTTGTGCCAATACACAACCTATTGCAAAGTTTGATGCATCGATGTGCACGTGGAATATAAGATGTGGTTTTGGATATGTGTACTGGCTAGTTGGGTGGTTTTGGATATGTGTACTAGCCAGTGCTTTCTTCAACATATCGTATGCTTCTTGGCATTCCTCAGTCCATTCAAAGACAATGAGTAGTCTATACAATGGTCTTGCAATTTTAGTATAGAATATGATGAAGCGACGATAATACCCAACATGGCCCATAAACCTCTGTACACCTTTGTAGATGGTGGGTGGGGGTAATTCCAAGATCAATTTTACCTTGCTCTCATTCATGGAAATATGGTTTTTAGACACAATGTGCCCTAAGATTACACCATGTTTGACCCAGAATTGACATTTCAAAGGGCTTAACGATATACGATACAATCAACATCGCTCAAACACCTTTTGCAAGAAAGCCAACTGTTCAATCTAGGGTGAGTGTACACAAAGATCATCAATGAATACCTCCAGCCACTTTTGTAAATAGTCCTTGAAGGCTGTGCACATCAACTGTTGGAAGGTTGCTGGGGCATTCGTGAGGCCAAAAGGCATAACCTTATAAGCATATGTTTCCCACATTGTATTAAAGGCTATTTTTTGCTGGTCTTCTGGTGCTATGGACACCTGATTGTTGGTAGCCTGAAAATCCGTCTAAGCTATAAGCTTCTTCATCAATAACTATGGATTCCTTAAACTTTGCCACATCAAACCCTGTGCTTAGAAGGCACTCCTCTCATTACCAGAAACTAGGTCCATAACCTCATCAAATTCTGACAAATGAAGCTTGTGAAACCTTTGACCCTTCTGAACTTCAGTTCATCCTTTGTGTAGTCCTCTTTGTCTGCATGAAGAAATAGATAAGCAATAAATCCAAAGTAGTACTCAAGAACCTCACACTTTTTCTTGTGCGTAGAGGGAAGTTGTCAAGATAAGTCTTTATCCTCTTATCTGTGCGTAGAGGGAAGTTGTCAAGATAAGTCTTTATCCTCTTATCTTCTAATGAATAGGCATCCCACCTTCCTGACATGCTCTTCTTTTTAGATGAGGATAGGGCAAAGCTAGACATGTGAACATGTTGTGATGATCCCTCATTTATAATTTTTGTACTAACCAATTTACTATATGCCCCCTAACATAGAGCTTGCCATGTCCTTAACAATATGTTCTAAATTAAAGGGCACATTGAATATAGGCTCAACATCTGGAAGACGTTCATCGTGCCCAGCATCTCAAAGAAAAGTGGTCCTCAAGTGGGTGCCAAGAAGGGTGTTGGCAAAGAAAGCTAAGAAGGAACTCAAGTTTGTTGGTAAGAATAACCAGAAACAATCAAAGGAAATGGACATGGAGACAAAGGAGGACACAAAACCAGAGGAGACAAAGGGGGACATGGAGACAAAACCAAAGGAGATGGAGACAAAATAGAAAGATTCATTCTCCTCCCTATTTATCATTGTAAATATTTTTAAATTTTCTTCTAATTTTATAATCTTTTTTGTAAAGATTGAGAAATCTCTTCTCATTTTATGATGTTTTTTACTCAAAACACATTTGTACTTAGAACTCGAGTTTGTAATGGTTTTGAGATATTGTGCCATAATTTCCTTCAAATGTCATCTCAAAACACATTTGTACTTAGAACTCGAGTTTGTAATGGTTTTGAGATAATTTCCTTCAAATGTTATCTCATGACTCGAGTACATCTCTAAAAGGAAAATATTAGCACTCTTAAAGGGCTTCATACAAAGAGCTCTAAATATTGTAATTCTAAAAGAATAACATAAAAAATTACAAAGGCATAGCAATCACAAGACAAAACTTTTCATTGAGGTCATAAGTTACATATACGTAAATTTACAAAATTGGTATGAGTGGAGTCCAAGAGTCAAAGGCAAATATTATAATTCTAAACAAACTTCATAAAAAAACTCCAAAGCTTTCTTATTAATTCATGCTTATACAATCATATTCCCAATTAGCATCTACCAAGGTCTTCGACTCCATTCGCTTTCGAATCTTTCTCTTCTTTACCTTGAACTGTGTCCCACATATATCCTCACTTCCCTTTATATTGAGGTGCTCCCTAATATTTAGGAGGCTCCAATTACTGCTTGCACTTACAATTTTCACCACACAATTGGGCAACCTAACACATATGTCAAGAGGAAAAACAACTTATTCATCCGCTTGCAATGGGACCCAACTACTATTTTGATCTTGGAAGCCAGCCAATCTACTATGTGCTACCTCCTATAATAAACTATTGATCTCTCAAAGGCTGTTCCCAAGAAGGTGCTTGCACGATTGAACTAGATTGAAAATTTACTCTCCTAAATCTCCTCTACCCTATTGCATATCTCGGAGTCTTTAATGAGACTATTAGGGATCCAAGTGCTCAAGTCTTGCCTCCAAAGGGTCCTCCCAAGGGTCCTAAGGATAGAATGACGTGTGTGATTGAAGAAAGAAACGCCTGCCAAAATACTAATCATGCCACCACATCCACAAGCTCACTCATCTACATAAAATCAATATAATCTCGATAGGCTAGGCCTTGTACTCCTCCTTTAAAATCTCAATAAACATAGACTCCTGGGGCTACATCCAAACTATGGTAAATTCTATGGGTCATGTCCTCTTAGGTCTAAAATCAACTCCCCCCAAGTTGAGTACTCTATGCCAAAAACTATAGCCATCCTCTGTCGACTCTTAACATGTTGAAATCCCCACCCATACACTAGAACCCCACCTGCGGGAGCGACTCGCAAATTGTAATCTAGAAATAGGCTCTACTTTGGCATTCAATCGACACATACATGTTCATATTTCCCACTCTATCCCCTCAAATCTTGATATGCACGCACTAAGCTCTCTGAGTGACAATGGTGCCTGAGTCGAATGATCGCTATACAATAGGTAATAGCTTCTCATTGACAAAATGAATACTCCACCTTGGGCTAAAAGCATGGGATCAAAAGGTGTGACTCGTGCCCAGGATCTTCTTGCATAGTGGTGGGTATGCCCCTCACAACAAAGAGATGATGCTCCTAGAGGAGGAGAATGCTCATTGACTACTGGTCTTTAAGATCCTCTCTAAGGACCTCGTGCTTTTAAAAGCATTGTGGTCCTCCCAAACCCTAAATGGTGTTACCATATTATAGTAGTGATGTGTGTGAACACACTTAGGACCGCCGGGGCACTTTTTCCCTCACTAGGAGGTTTTTTCCCCCGTGCATTGTATATACGCCCATTATCTTCTAGGGCTTGTTATCTTTCATTTTTGGCACTCATAATACACTACTGTGTTGTGCTCAAGCTTCCTCATCTTCTTGAAGTTGTGTGTGCATTCCTGCAACCCTAATTCCAACAATTGGTATCAGAGCAGGCTTCCTCCTCCCGGGCAGCATCACCGACACCTGCCGCTTCATCTCCTCCGATTGCGACGAGGTTTCACGAGCGTCTGCAGGTTAGTATATGCCGTGGGATAGCCCGTAGGGCTAGTTCGTTTCAGAATTTTGATCTGAAGTCATTTCGCCCTCCGTTTTTGCATTCCAAGTATAGCGCAGGCAAAATCGTCCTACTGTGCAGATTTTCTGTCAAGATTAAAATCTGTAGGACAGGTGCCCATTCGTCTGTTTTGGGCTGTGCTACATAGCACAGGTCGATTTTATACAGGTTTACCTCTTACAGACAGCATTTACATCTAGTAGTACAGTCATTGGCCATGGCTGACAACAATGATGTATTCCGCATGTTGGCTGCTGAGGATAAGTTGGATGGCACCAACTATCCATTGTGGGCATATATGATGCGACATGTATTGGTAGCAAAGGGGTTATGGAACATTGTGCAGGGTATTGATGCACGTCCTATTGTGGCTGGGAATGCTGCAAACACATCAGAAACAGGTACTGTTGATGATGGTGCAGGCACAAGTGCTGTAGCAGCTGTTCGAGAACCACCACTTTCAGCAGAGCAGATTCGTTGGGATGGTAGAGATGCGCAGGCTCATGCCTTGATCGCGCTGTCTGTCAAACGTACCATTATCCCACATATTCGCTCCTGCAGGACTTCTAAGGATGCTTGGGATGTACTTGCCACATTGTATCAGGCAAGAAATGAGGCTCGTGTTGCTTACCTCCGAAAACAGTTGGAGAGTGAGCATATGAACGAAGGTGATTCTATGGATAGCTTTTTGACAAAGATCAAGGATTTCAAAGAGCAGCTCATTTCTGCAGATGAAATCCTGTCAGACAGTTCACTTGTGCAGACTGTTTTGAATGGTCTACCAGATTCTTATCAGGGTTTTGCTTCCACTCTTCGCTTGATGATGAAAGGAGCCATAAATGGGAGTATGGATAACTCTACACTCCTTGGCACTTATAGGGGTATGCCCGCCCATAAGCTTGCCCAGCCACCCAAGTGCTTTGATTTGGGTGCCTCATCCCTAGACCCTGGATGTACCTAGTCATTTTACACTATGGCATTCGGGATCCACATCCAGTTAGGTTCCCCATGCACCGTTTACAAGCTACATGACATTACCCCCCCTCCCTCCCCCCTTAAGAATAGTTTTCATCCATGAAAAAATAAACTAGAGAAAGCTTTGGTAAGTGTATTTTATTTGTTCTAGTGTTCAGGCCTCCTCCATCCTATCCTTTTAGTTAACAAGTGCCTATAGTACACAGTATGCCTCGTGTTCTAATCTCTAAACCCATGAATCCTCTCTAGTTAAAATGGAAGTGATCTTGTAACTTCTTGGCAAACTATGTTGCCCGGGTGATACACTATTTTCACATGCCGCTGACATAAAAACCTAAATGTACTCTAGAGCTCTAGAGCTCTCTCTGGCAACTCAAGTTTGTAGACTATGCTACCAGGCTACGCTACCAACATGCTAAATCTTCTCCTTATATAGATCTACAACTAGAGGAGATATAGACTAGAATCCATGCATCTACAAGTTTGTAGAATATGCTACCAAGCTATGCTACACCAGCGTGCTAAATCTTCTCCTCATATAGCTCTACAACCAGAGGAGATCTAGACTAGAATCTATGCATCTACATGAATGGAGTAAATCTAGTTGGTGAATGTTTATCTCGATTGGATTGCTTTCTACTCATATATGCACAAGCATATGCTCTAGAACTTGGTTGACTTTTTGATCTGACCATCAAACTCTAGATGGTTGGACGTACTCATACTTAGAATAATATCCAACTTGTTGAAGATTTCCCTTCAAAAGTAACTATCAAACTTCCTATCGCTATCCACCAACACTATATCTGTGGGGAGATGCCATATAGTTTGTAGAGATGTTTGATAAAGAGCCTAACAAGGTCAAATGTTTTCACATCTTTTAGTTGGAATAGACTTTGCCATATTAGTCAACCTTACCAACCTTTTTTAAGAAGCGCTTTTGTCTCGCAAAACTATTAAAAAAACCATAAACAAGTGTGTACAGACCATATGATCATCTACACCTACAATTTCCTTAAGTACTACGATAACAAAAGCAAGACACATAGTAGCATGTATTTTTCTTAAGTACTATGACCAAGGAAACATGCAGCACTCGTGTTTCATTTAGAAACACTAGACCAGAGTTGCCACTCACAACTATGAAAGATGTCAATAAAACATAAATTTCTATTGAGGCATCAAATAATATCATGCCTTTGTATATACCAAAATTTTTCAAATCCTCAAAAACTTCATATTGAATGTGTTTTGACATTTAAGGAATTTCTTTACATGTTCTACGACATCAAAGATGTTTTTCTTTCACGGTTAGTAACCACGTGTGGACTTTAATTCGACAAATTTATGCAATTATTACAAGTATTTAGTAAATTGTTCTATAATGTGATAAAGTTCAATTAACACTGCACATAGTCTAGGGATAGCTATACTTTCCCCTCTCAAAAAAGCTATTACGTGCTTCAAGAACAATCTTGAGTCCTTTGTTCTTCATGGAACAATTCACACATCCTACAATAAAGATGATGTCCACATAGACATCATCTATGTGATCTATAGTGTCTATGCACTACTAGAAATTAAGAGTAACGTGCAAGCAATGAGAGTCGTACAAACCACCAAGCCCACGAGTAGATTTATACCTATCTACATGTCTACTCTGGTAACCACTCTGGGCACTATAACCATGTGACTCAATAGCCAGCTATGTCTGTATAGACATGTACTCTTTGGGTTACCATGCTGACATCTAAATGTTAGTAGCATCATCCAAACATACCTCTACAAGTGTGTGCTCAATAAACACCTCTACTAAGTCAAACTTTATACAAACCAATCATAAATCATTCTCAACTATAGACAATAATCCATAGAATTGAGAATTCCTTTCTTGTTTAACCAGTTTGTATATACATATACTACAATATGTGGTCTAGGTATGCCTCCAACATACCTTACACAGATAGACAAACAATCTCAGTCTCAATACTTCAAGATTGCTATGACATGAACATTATCATCTAGTTTATATTTAGCACTAATATGAAGTCTAATGTATAACATTTCCTTGTTGCCTCCTCATTAGAGTGGCGATGCATTACCTACACGTATAGGTGGCAATATACTTGATATTTGGGGGTGCTTCTATTTTATGAAATTTGACCTTAGTACTAGTTATTACTAGATACATGTGTGTAATACACACATGCAGATACATATATGTGTTTGGCAGCTGGACAGTCGCAACAAGTGGTCAGCCACCCTACGGCAAGCTAGATCAGCACCGCCGAATGTCAGAGCAGCCAGTGTGAGTCAGTGCACTTTATTGTAGAGCTTGCATGCCAAGAGCAGCCAGTGAGTCAGTGCACTTTATTGTAGAGCTTGCATGCCAGAGTTAGGTGTGTCTACCTACCTTAGGTGGTTGGGATCATTCATGGGTAGAGGTTGTGTGTATGTATGGGTAGAGGTTGTGTGTATGTTGCTGTATGAGATTATTCATCACGACTATGGATTTCTGAGAGCTGCAATGGATAACACTACTTCACCTTTTCTTTTCTCTGTGTTTTTCATTTATTTTATTTTTTCTGTTAGCGCAAGAGGGCACTAACACATTGGTGACCCACGATGCTAGCAACCCAAGCTGCAACACTTTGTTGGTGAGGAACCTGGGGTGGAAGAAGACACACAGCTGTAGGAAGAGAAGCCATCGCTCTCATTGCCTCAATCGCAAAAAGGCTCATGGCATTGGGTACTAGTTGCCTAGCTTCCTCAATGAGTGAGGGGGTCGTGCGAAGGCCACTACCCATTCAATGGGATAGTTTATGCTGTGTGTGGGGAGACCCTCGCAGGGAAATGGTGGGTGCAAATAGGCCCTCTATATCCAGCTAGTGGGCACATAGAGCGAAGAGGTTTATTGGCAGAACAAGGCTATTCATAAGCTTAGTAGAGCAGATCTCCTACCGTAGCTACCAGGTGATAAGCTTAGCAGATCTTCTACCGTAGCTACCAGGTGATTAGCTCTCAGAAAGAGGTAAAGAGGTTGTGTGAAACACTTGTTGTAACTAGAGGAGAGAGGAGAAAATCAATGGCTTCATAAACGGAGGCAAAACATGTGTATCAAACCATAAGTATGAGAGCTTCAAGCTTATAGGCGTAGGGTGACATAGCCATTTGGGTAGACCTTTCTTTACACCATGGCTGGTAGTGGTGAGCTTGGGCAGAGGAAAGCTAGAGAGGAGGAGAATGGATCCCGATCCACACTCAACCTGTTGACCCTGGATAGATTAGAGTTCTATAAATCTAATTTGGGTTAATTCAAGTTAGATAAAGAATGATAAAGAATGATAAAAATGAGAAATGGTCAGCCATACAAAGGAGGTTATGGTAAATTTTTCCAAAATTTTATGGAAAAGAAAGTTTATTTTTATTATATTCCAAAAGAGTAATTCCCACCATTTTTGCATCTAAAAGAAATATTCTAATTACTCCATGTACATATTCACCTATGAATATGCATGGATATCACTGATATTAATTATTAAATTTGATTTCTATGCATAGAAAGATGCATGAAGGATTTTTTTTAATTACAAAAGTGTTATTCTTATTAAATTTGATTTCTATGCATAGAAAGATGCATAAAGGAATTTTTTAATTATAAAAGTGTTATTCTTATTAAATTTAATTTTTATGCATAGAAAGATGCATAAAGGATTTTTTTTATTACAAAAGTGTTATTCTTATTAAAATTGATTTTTATGCATAAAAAGATGCATAAAGGAATATTTTTTTATTATAAAAGCGTTATTTTTATAAAAACTAATTTTTATGCATAAATAGATGCATAAAGAAATTCTTTTTATTTTAAAAGTGTTATTCCTATTAAAATTAATTTTATGCATAAATAGTGCATAAAAGGATTTTTTTAAATATAAAAGTGTTATTCCCATTGAAGTTGATTTTTATGCATAGAAAGATACATTAAGAATTTTTATATCAAAATTAGAATTCTCTTAAATTCTATGAGTATTTGATAAATGAATAATTAAATACTCTAAGAGAGAAATTTCTATCGTTTTATATTTACACGGATTGTAAAAAGAGAATTCAAGAAATCTATCAAGATTGAAATATTCAAATAAATGATTAATCTATTCCTCATTGGAATTCGTAACTAATTTAGAAATCAGTTAAGTGAATATTCAAAGAAAAAAAATTAGTAAAATAGTAACTGCATTATCAAACCTTTTAAGAAAGATAGATCAGGAAAAATCTTATCCAACTCGACCCTTGAATCAGACTATGACCAAGACCAAACTCTTTCGTCAGTTTCAAGGAAAGAAGGTGTGACCAATTTAGAAAAATTCACTCAACCTCTCGCCAAATCTGAAACTAAGTTTGAGACCCTTCGAATTGATCTGTGGATCAAGGTTATAGAATTCGAGGAATTCTGGTATGAAATTCAGAATTTCGATCAAGAAGTTTTGGGAATACTGATTCAAGAAATATCCCTTGTATTAAAAAAAATCAAACTGAAAACTTACATAGAAACCCTATTTCCTTAAAAGATTGTCTTACGCCAGAATGCTGGAGGGAGCAAAGATGTGAATGAATGGATGAGATGTAATGTGATGTGAATCGGGATGTGAATGTGTATGTGAAGAATGGATATGGATGTGTAAGTGAATAATGGATGTGTAAGTGAATAATGGATATGAATGTGTATGTGAAGAATGGATATGGATGTGTATGTGTATGTGAAGAATGGATGTGGATGTGTATGTGAAGAATGGATGTGGATGTGTATGTGAAGAATGGATGTGAGTGTGTATGTGAAGAATGGATGTGGATATGTATGTGAAGAATGGATGTGAATGTGTATGTGAAAGAGTGTGATGTGATGATGTAAAGAGATGTGATATGACATGAATATATGTGAATGTGAAGTGATAGATATGAATTTATGGATAGATGTGGGTAGTCGTACATGTGAACGATTGGATGGATGTGGATGAATGAGATGAGATGTGTATGAATGAGATATGATGTGGATAGAATGTATGTGATGGGATGGTTATGAGAATAAATGTGATGTGGATAGAATGTATGTGATGGGATGGTTATGAGAATAAATGTGATGGATATGAATGAATGAATGTGATAGATATGAATGAATGTGATGTGGTGGATGTAAATGGATGTGATGTAAATGAATGTGATGGACGTGAATAGATGTGATGTGATGTGAATCGAGATATGTGAATGAATGAGATGTCATGTCATGTGAATCGGGATGTGAATGAATGAGATGTGATGTAAATTGGGATGGATGTGATATGTGATGTGAATGAATATGATGTGATGAGATGTGGATATGTGGGTAGATGTGAGTGGATGAGATCTGATGCGGATAAATGAGGAAAGATGTGATGAGATGAAAAATGATGTGATGAGAATAGGAATACATATGAAATAAATGAGGATTGATGTGGAACAATGTGGAAAGATGAGAGTTCGTTATAGAAACTGTATTTATGAACTGTTTTTAAATGACTGTTTTGTCAAGAATGTGGGGAAGCATTTTGACCGTCTTGTGAATTAGGTCGTGGGAGACCTAATCTGAGAAAGTTGCAACAACTAACGAAGAGTCAATGGAAGACGTCTCGTGTAGCAAGGTTCGGCCAAGGTCTTGACCAGCCTCGGTTCGATTTAAATGGTGAGCTTCCGATATGGTGGATGAGGGACCAAGGAAGCGGCCTATGAGTGAAGCACTAGGTGACCTGCGAAGGATCCTAGAGGGTGCTGACCATACGGTGCTCGGGCTCTGGGTCGCCTAAAATACCCACACATGCATCGGGAAAGATATTTGGATCAAGGAGTAAGAGTTGTTTTCTGAATTCGGGCATGGATCTGGTTTATTGACCTTGCTGGTCCCCTCAATGGATGAGTCCATGGCTCTTTTATATGGATGTGTTGTTGGTTGATCTTGCTGATCTCAACGGAGATTCCATTTTGATTTTTATAAGTGAATATATTGCTGGGTACTATGAGCTAGGAACTATTGAAAAGACCCGTGAGTGGACAGCTGGTGTGCGTTCTGGTTGCCAATGATGCCATAGGTACACCGATGAAGGAAAAATTTGAAATTAGGATTCCCATAGATACACCGATGAAGGAAAAATTGGAAATTAGGATTCAACCGGATTAATTTTGGAGGATTATGTGATCAGTGATACTGTAGTTTCATTAAAAGATTGTTTTAAAAATAGCTGAATCTGTGAAAAAGATTATTTTAAAAATAGCTGAATCTGTGAAAAATAGCTGAATCTGTGAAAAAGATTGTTTTAAAAACAACTGAATCTGTGAAAAAGGCAATTTCATATTGGGTGTGTAAGTGGTGTGACTAGTTTTAAGTTTGCATGAATATCTGGCTAGGGGGCCTGGGAACTCTTTTCCCTGGTACCCGGGACAAAACCTAACCAAATTCTTAAATGGATCCCATCACTATAGTGGTTGGGTAGTTGGCTAACCCACGGGACGGGGTCCTGGACTGATAGATCCCTAAAAAGAGACTCAATTCTGTTATGGTATAATAGATAAAGTAAATCCCGGATAAAAATTGTTCTATGGAAAAGAATCAATGGTTGTGCCTCTCAATGAGGAAAAAAGCGTTGACCTCTATGATCCAAGTGCAATCTTTTCCTTGATCTGACTATGGGACTTACGGGTTTGGTCAGATCAGTTCAGTTAGTTAAGGCTCTTGACTACGTTAGAGTAAAAATATCCTGGAGGAATCACCCGTGTTTTCCAAGCGAGGGAAGTTTTTCCAGGTTTGGTTTTGGAAGAACCAAGGGATTAGTCTCTTGTCCGGATATACGTGGGCGAGGCCCCGAGTGAAGGACCATGCCCCGCGCAAGAAGTGCTACTTCCGCTGCTAGCACCCCTGAATTTGTTGCGCGGTGGGGACAGGGATCTTTCAATATGCCATGTTCATCAATTCAAGCTCCGAGTGTTGTACCATCTGGGATACGTCAGCATGTAGTAGATGCTGGAGCTTCATCGACATAACTTTTTGCTCGGAAGTGTTATGCCTATGCTGTGTCTACTCTGTGCTAGTGGAGTGTGGATATACTAGTCATAACCTGGTTTTATGTTTTCATTTTGTATGATCATGGCTGGATGACCTTGTATTTGATGGGTTCCCCAACCCTGGCATGTTCCCATGAAACGGTTGCAATATACTTGCACTAACTACATATTATGTTCACGATGCTAGCATGACCCTATGATTGTGGGTTCAAGTCATAATCCAACCCACCGGGCATGCCAAGTGTTGGCGGCCGAATAGCCACAGCAATCAGCCACTCTATTGCCGAGCCGGATTAGTGCCGCTGGATGTCAAAGCCTAAGATATGTTAAGAATGGGGGAGAAGAGAGGAAGGATCCGGAGGAACGTAGACATAATCATCAAAACGAGATGGTGATTCTCAGTTCCTCATTTGATTCATTGAAGCAACATTCATCATTTGAAGAAATTGGCCTTCAATGATGTCCTTTTGTGTGTTAGGATTCTTGTCAAATGTTGTTGAGTAGGACCTCTTCCTGCATGCTTCTTCCCATATGCTTTTTATGTTTTTATGTATATTTAAGTTCTCTTATGAAGCAAATATACATGAAGTACAAGAACTGAGTCATATAGACTCTTATTGAACTGCTTTGTGTTGAAGTAGCCACTGGTTGGCGAGGATTGAAAGAATTACATCGACTTGCAAGGCTAATATAGATATCTTCACGAAGGATTGGAGATCATTGATTTGTGAAGATGGTAGCATTATTTGGAGAGATTTTTTATTTGAAGGAAAATTCGAGGCGATGGATTGTACCATTGACCAGGCTTTCACCACCGTGGCCCCCCTTCCAAAGATGTACCTGGAAATTTTATTGATGGTGAAGATTTGCTGCAAATGTCGTCCAATGCATGAGTATGGATATGTACTCATGGAGCAACTGCTATTTTAACTTAGCCAAAAGAAGAGGATGCCCATTTTATGAGCAACCCACGATGAACGAGCCAAGCCCTGCCTTGAGCAAGTGTGAAAGGAAAAGTATGCATGTCACCGCATTATTGTTCTGCACTCTTCTATATTATTAGCTAGTCAAAGAAGCATTGAAAGAGACATTACCACATGTGAAAGTGCTAGACAAGTGAAGTTTGAACCAAATTCCAAAAGAAAGCTTTCAATATTTTTAACACTCTTTAAAGAAGATTTTATATTTGCGGTCTTTTCTATCCCAATATTCTCACACATGAACATTGTTAGATTGCCTATGTACCCTAAGCAAAGAAAAAGACACTTGCCAGCAGGAAAGAATCCACCAACGAAAGCAACAAGAGGTTGCTTCTTGCTGCTCCAACTCACCACTGCACTTTCAAATGTAAAGGCATAACCACTAGTAGACCTCCTGTCATACGAACTACCTGCCCAATCTGCGTCTGTGTAGCCGTGTACATCCAAGCCTTTACCATGCTCATAAAGAAGACCATAATGTGCAATGGTCTTTACATAGCGCATAATGCGTCTCACTGCATCCAAATGAGGTTTTCTGGGGCTTTGCATAAATTGGCTTACTAGCCCCACAGCATCTGAGATCCGGGCATGTGATAGTCATGTAAATAAGACTGCCAATCATCTTTCTCTACATAGATGGATCATCCAACTCTTCACCAAAATCAGCCCGTAACTTCACATTCTGCTCCAAAGGTGTACTCATTGGCTTACACCCTGTCATCCCATATTTTGCCAACATATCCAATGCATATTGGCATTGCACTAACATGTCCCTACATGGTCTTTGATCACTTCAATCCCAAGAAAATATCTCAATTCACCCAAGTCTTTCGTATCAAACTGCCCACTCAATGCCTTCTTGACATGCATAACATCTGTAGCATGATCTCTGTGACAATCAAGTCATCCACATAGATGACAAGTAAGATAATCCCATTATCTGTTTTCTTCACATAGAGTGAAGAATCTAATGAAGAAACCTGAAATCCAAGGGAGATAAGATATCGGCTTATCTTATCACTCCAAGCACGAGGTGCTTGCTTCAAACCATATAATGCTTTCCTTAATCTGCATACATTTGCCATATAAACTTTCTCTTGTAAATCACCATTTAGAAATGCATTTTTCACATCCATTTGATGCATTTCCCAACCATTTGCTGCAGCCATAGCAATGACTGCTCTCATTGTTCCCATCTTTGCAACTGGACTAAATGTTTCATCATAGTCCAAGCCTTGGGTTTGTGCATAACCCTTAGCTACCAACCGTGCTTTATGGTGCTCAATGGAACCATCTGATTTGAATTTCACCTTATAAACCCATTTTCAACCAATGACATTTTTGCCTTGTGGTAAGGCAACCAAATCCCAAGTTTCATTATGAGCCAATGTGTCCATGCCATAGGTACACTGATGATGGAATAAATTGGAAATTAGGATTCAACTGGATAATTAGAGGATTATGATCAGTAACACTATGGTTTCATTAAATGATTATTTTAAAAATTGTTGATCTGTGAAAAAGGCAAGTTCATATTGGGTGTGTAAGTGGTGTGACTAGTTTTATGTTTGCATGAATATCCGGCTAGGGGGCCTGGGAACTCTTTTCCCTGGTACTCGGGAAAAAATCTAACCAAATTTTTAATTGGATCCCATCACTACAGTGGTTGGGCGGTTGGCTAACCCACGGGATTGATGGCTGGACTGAATCGAGACTCAATTCTGTTATGGTACGATAGATGAAGTAAATCCCGGACAAAAATTGTTCTATGGAAAAGAATCAACGGCTGTGCCTCTCAATGAGGAAAAAAGCATTGGTCTCTATGACCAAAGTACAATCTTTTCCCTGATGTGACTATGGGACTTATGGGTTCGGTCAGATCAGTCCAATTAGTTAAGGCTTTTGACTACGTTAGAGAAAAGTTATCCTAGAGGAATCGCCCGTGCTTTCCGGGCAAGGAAAGTTTTTTCAGGTTCGATTTTGGAAGAACCGATGGATTAGTCTCTTGTCCAGATATCCGTGGGCGAGGCCTCAAGTGTGGGACCCTGCCCCATGCAAGAAGTGCTACTTCCGCTGCTAGCACCCCTAAATTCATTGTACGGTGGGGTCAAGGATCTTACAGTTGGTATCAGAGCAAGTTGGCTAATGAGGATCAATCGAGAAGTCAAGAATGTCAAAAATTTATGAGGGTTGTAATTGTGTGATAAAATTCATACAAATTGATATTCAAACTAAAATTTGTAAATTGGTAATTGGGTCTTCAGATAGAAGAACCACAATTGTATGGAATCCCTGACTTGCTTGAGGCCTAGACATGATGGTATTTACCTTATAGTTCCAAAGGACCGTGACTACCCGTATATACCGAGGATATAGCTGCAGCTCTTTACTGGCAGTATGTACGAGTAAATCTAAGACTTGAAATTATAAGCATTAATACCTATCCAGACAATGAATTCGAATGTGGTTGATATGATTTTAAATTCTGATTGAGAAATGATGAGTTGATTTGGATTCTGATTGAAAAATGAAGATTTTTGAATTTTGGTTGAATTGTAACTAAGCAAAACCACAATGAGGATGAATGGGACGAGTCCCTGTGATAATGTTCGTAGCTAGAATGACATTAATGACTTCAGCAAATCACTATGAGATTAGTGGATTGTGCTGGCAGATTGCTGCTGTTAACACTTAACCCAGCGGATCAAGTTAAGGGGGTGTCAAATTAAAAATCTGTAAAATTGAAAATTTCCATGGCGGACTGTTCAGATAGAATCTTGGTCTAATGGACCATTATTGTGATAAGAATTTGAATGTTATGATCTGACTGTATTGTTATCTAATGATGAGTTTTACATAAGGGATCTTTATCTCAGGATTCTGTTGGGTTCTCCGGACTATAAGGAACCCAGAATCAGTTGGATCTTAAGGAAAAGAATTCTCCTCTAGTTTTGCGAGATGAGGACATCTCGCATTTTTTAAGTGGGGTAGAATGTAAGATTCCTCCCCAGTCTCTCAGGATATCCAGTATCTTCCCTTGTAATCAATCCCCTCTTGAGAAATATAAAAGATCTTGTTTCCACCTGTTTTGGTCTAGAGAGAGAAAATATTCTAGAGAGAGGTTATTCAGATTTTGAATATTTTTGGATTGAAAAATATCTCTTCTTATTAAAATAAGTTCCCCCGAATCAGAAGCTCAAAAAGATTTTCAGAAGGTGCATTAGAAATCAAGTATAATCTGTTTAAGAGGCCTTATCCTAAGGGTCCAGATTTTTAAAAAATTTAAAATTAAGGTTTTGAGGGGCCAATCAGATTCATCCAAATGTGTGGAGAAGATAAATAGAAGAAATAAAGCAAATCCCCCAAAAAAATGAGTAAATACTCACATAAGATGAAGAGTGGACTAAGGACCAAACGAATTACTTTAAAAATAGACTTTTGACACCTCACAATGGGAATTCCCTCCTCATGGAGGCGCCTACTTCACATGTGTGGTGGCGTTTGAAATTATCAAAAATTGAGATATTTTGTCTCTCCTCTCTCCTAATTCAAGTCTAGTTCCAAAAAGTAAGCTAAATTGACCTAAAAATGGTTAAAATTTGACCAAATTGATCTGGAAAATTCTAGAATCAGTTTGCTTGGTTAGAAGCTCACTTTTTCCTTTAAATAGAAGCCTCCCCCTTTGTTGAAGCTTAATAGTATTTTATGTACTGTTACTCTACTCCTCCCAAGAGCCAAGAACTGTGAATTTCTTGATAATTCACTAGTTTTTTACCATTCCCTCTTCTAAAGAATTGGTGGCCACTCTTGTTGCAAGCAAGAGTAGATCCCTCAAACCATCAAGCCAAAGGAAAGCTCCCAGAATTTCATGTAAGTAAGAAATCTTACTTTTTCTTATTCTTTTAATGGTTTTCTAAATTGTTTGTTATCTTAAAATGATAAACACATGCTATGTCTTCTTGGAAAGGCTTTCCCCCTCTCTCATTCTTAAAATCAGCCCTTCTTTATCCTAGTTAAGTGATCTAATTGTTGGAATTAAACTTTTCATATTGTTTCTCTCTTAAAAGTGAAAATTGATTAGTTTAGAATACTTTAAACCAATTGGGGATAATTCCTAAGTAGATTAAGGTTAGAAAATTTGAAAAATGGTCAGCCATACAAAGGAGGTTATGGCAAAATTTTCTAAAAATTTGTGAAATAAAATTCATCTTTTATTAATCAAAAAGAGTAATCCCCATCGTTTGTGTATTCTAAAAGTGTCATTTTCATTCATGCATAGAAACATGCATATTGATTATTTTTTTATTATAAAAGAGTGATTATGCATAAATAGATGCATAAAGAATTTATTTTTATTCCAAAAGAATTATTCTCACCAATTTTGATTTTATGCATAAATAGATGCATAAAGAATTTATTTTTATTCCAAAAGAGTTATTCTCATCAATTTTGATTTTATGCATAAATAGATGCATAAAGAATTTATTTTTATTCCAAAAGAGTTATTCTCATCAATTTTGATTCTATGCATAAAGAATTTATTTTTATTCCAAAAGAATTATTCTCATCAATTTTGATTTTATGCATAAATAGATGCATAAAGAATTTATTTTTATTCCAAAAGAGTTATTCTCACCAATTTTGATTTGATGCATAGAAAGATGCATAAAGAAATTTATTTTGAATTCAAAAGAGCTATTCTCATCAAAATTGAATTTATGCATAACAGATTTTTTTTTATTTCGAAAGTGTTATTCTCCTTAAAATTGAAATTATGCATGAATAGATGTGTAAAGAATCTTCATATCAAAAATAAGGATTCTCTTGCATTCTAAAAATAGATGTGATGAGATCTGATGTGAATCAAATAGATGAGAATGAATGGATGTGATGAGAATGAATGGATGAATAGATGTGATGAGAATGAGAATGAGAGATAAATAGATGTGATGAGATCTGATGCCAATCAAATAGATGAGAAATGAATGGATGAATAGATGTGATGAGAATGAGAGGTAAATAGATGTGATGAGATCTGATGCCAATCAAATAGATGAGAAATGAATGGATGAATAGATGTGATGAGATCTGATGAATAGATGTGATGAGAAATGAATGGATGAATAGATGTGATGAGATCTGAAATAGATGAGAAATGAATGGATGAATAGATGTGATGAGAATGAGAGGTAAATAGATGTGATGAGATGGGATGCAAATCAAGTAGATGAGAATGAATGGATGGATAGATGTGATGAGAATAGATGTGATGAGAATGAGAGGTAAATAGATGTGATGAGATGGGATGCGAATCAAGTAGATGAGAATGAATGGATGGATGGATGAGAATAGATGTGATGAGATGGGATGCGAATCAAGTAGATGAGAAGGAATGGATGGATGCGATGCGAATCAAGTAGATGAGAATGAATGGATGGATGCGATGAGAATAGGAGTGATGAGAATGTGAGGTGAATAGATGTGATGAGAAGTAATGTGAATAGATGTGATGAGAAGTAATGTGAATCAGATAGATGGGAATGAATGGATGGATGGATGTGGATGTATGTGAAGAATAGAAGTGGATGTATGTGAAGAATGGAAGTGGATGTATGAGAAAGAATGGATGTGGACGTATGTAAGTGAAAAGATGGATGTGGATGTATGTGAAAGGATAGATGTGTATGTGTATGTGATAATATGGATGTGGATGTATGTGGAAGAATATATGTGGATGTGAATGTGATGTATATGAATGAGGATAGAGGCGATGAGATGGAAGTAAATTGGATAGATATGAATGATAAAGGATGTGAATGAATGATATGGGATGTGAGTGAATGTATGTGATCATAATGAATGTGAATGTGTATGTGAGGAATGGATGTGAATGAGTATGTGAAAGAATGGATAAGGATATGTATGAGAAGAATGGATGTGAATGTGTATGTGAGGAATGGATGTGAATGAGTATGTGAAAGAATAGATAAGGATGTGTATGAGAAGAATGGATGTGAATGTGTATGTAAAGAATGGATATAAATGTGTATGTGAAAGAATGTGATGTGATGTGATGTAAAGAGATGAGATGTGACATGAATATATGTGGATGTGAAGTGATAGATATGAATGTAGGGATAGATGTGAGTAGTCGTACATGAGAATGATTGGTTAGATGTAGATGAATGAGATGAGATGTGTATGAATGAGATGAGATGTGTATGAATGAGATATGATGTGGATAGAAGTGATGTGATATAGGATGTGAATGAATGTGTTAGCATGTGAATTGAGATGTGAATGAATGATATAAGATGTGAATGAATGAGTTAGTATGAGAATCGGGATGTGAATGAATGATAAGGGATGTGAATGGATGTGATGTGATGTGAATCAAGATGTGAATGAATGATAGGGGGTGAAGTGATGAGATATTGGGTAGATGCAAGTAGATGAGATCTGATGAGGATAAATGAGGAAATAAGTGATGAGTTAGAAAAAGATGTGATTAGATGAGAGTGAGAATGCTTATGAAATGAATGTGGATTGATGTGCGGATAATATGGATTGATGTGGATGGATGTATGAATGATGTGGATTGGTGTGTGTATGATGAGTGAATGATGTGGATGATGTGGATTGGTGTATGTATGATGTATGGATAATGTGGATTGATGTGGATGGATGTTTGGATGAAGTGGATGGATGTGGATGGATGTATGGATGATGTGGATCGATGTGGATCGATGTGGATGATGTGGATGGATGTATGGATGATTGATGTGTGAATGATACGATTGGATGTGATTTGATGTGGGAATGATGTGATGTGATAGGGATCGATGAAGAAAATAAAATTGTGGTAAGATGAGAAAAGATGGGGACTAATGTGAAAGGATGCGCAGTAATGAGAAAAGATGGAAATATTGTTGGAACTGTATTTGTATGTGAAATCTGTTTTTAAATGACTATATTATGTCAAGAATGCTGGGGAAGCATTTTGACCGTCTTGTGAATGAGATCGTAGAGACCTATCTGTTAAAGTTGCAACTGCTGAGACGGAGAGTCAACGGAGGACGTCTCGCGTAGCAAGGTCGGCCGAGGTCGACCATCCTCGGTTTGATTTAAATGGTGAGCTTCCGGTATAGTGGATGAGGGACCAAGGAAGTGGCCTAACTATGAGTGAAGCACTAGGTGACCTATAAAGGATCCTAGAGGGTACTGACCATACGGTGCTCGGGCTCTGGGTCGCCGAAGATACCCACAAGTACGTCGGGGAAGATATTGGAACAAGGAGTAAGAGTTGTTTTCTGAATTCGGGCATGGATCTGGTTGATTGACCTTAGGCTTGTCCTCACAACGGATGAGTTCATGGCTCTTTTATATGGATCTGTTGGTTGATCTTGCTGATCTTCAACAAAGATTCCATCTAGATATTTTTATGTGATTATATTGCCGGGTACTATGAGCTAGG
>NC_141082.1:13140892-13150892 GCF_041138505.1 Cibotium barometz | reverse complement strand
TGTCAAGACCACTACTCCAGCATGTAGTCCAATAAAGGAAAGTACACCCTCTAGTGCACGTATTGACTCTTCTCATCGATCTTCGGGCTCCATATGTTCCAGACACAGTTTATGTGGAGCATCAATAGCTTATCCAAAATCCTGAGTCTTGCATGTAATGTGCACACATGCACTTGACATAGTGGAATGTCCAAGATTGGGTTCCAAGCATTGTCCTCCTAGTCTCACGACTAGGTGGCTTGCTCTGGTCACAACTTAATATGCCATTATGCCATACCTTTGATCCTTTCCTCTGTTCAGCATCAAAAACGATTGCTTTTTTTGCACCCACCTGTTTTTGACTTTTGCCTTTGCTAGGTTGTTTCCCTTTTACTCTTGAGTCTACTGCTGTCTTGGAATGACAATAGTAAACACATGAGAATATAGTATTTGCACATGCTTTACAACCCAACATACACTTTAAGGTTTTTAGATCGCCACCCAAGTGCCATTCAACGTTAAAGCAACCTATCCCGGGAACATCAAGCTTTTGACCATTGACCTGACAAGAGACGACATGTTGAATGCCAGACCGTTCAAAATACCACCTCAAGGTATCATGGTTCTCTTTTGGGAGGACCCATGCTTCTTGCCACCAGATGTTCTTCTCTGATTGAATGCAGTAGTAGTCTTGCTTATGCCCTTGACCCCTATTATTGCTGTCTTCACTTGCATCCAACTCTTGGGTCTCTGAAGGACTTCCTCTAAGTGCTCGGCTCATCAAGGTTAAACTAACATGCTCCAGTCTTTGACCTTTCACCACTTGACATTCATCCAGCTTCAAGACAAACACGGCATTTCCACCTGTCTCTTCAAGTGTGAGGCCATAGTACTGAATCATTGCTTTTTGTAGCACTTCCATGTCAATGTAGACATTGTTATATGCATTGTATTCAAAGGGTTTGTTTGTTGGCATTGGCATAATATCCTCCACCCACTTGTACCCATTAAACATGGATGCAATATCACCATTAGCACACTTCTTTGCCATCTGTGGAAGCAAGGATTGCGTAAATCCCTTTGCTTGTAACCCTAAAGTGATTGACCTGTACATTGCTCTGTAACCTTTCTGGCTAATGCCTGCTGAGTCACATATATCAAGCATCTCTTTGGGTGTGACAATTTCTTTGATTTCCTTCAAGAAATGTCGACGAAGGGTCTCCCGCAGCTTATCATTACCAGAACCTATTATCATTTCCATGATATCCTTCTCCTGAAGGACATGCTGAAGAAGGGAGACATTAACATTGTCCTCAGTGTTGTTACATCCTAGTATAGCTGTTGCACATGCCCTACAATCGCAAGAGTCACCCATGAGAGATGCTTTATTCATTAATTGCTTCTCAAAGTTGCTATAATTCCTACAAAAAATTTTACCTGGTTGTTTGAATACGCCTCTTGCATGCACCTGCTGTCTTAGAAAGTAACCCAACAGCTTTATGTTTTCTTTGCCTTGCATGATATCCAATGGGAAGGTGAGTGAAATGGTGAACACGACGCCGAAGATTACGAGTGGAGTGTTGAAGACGAACATAATTATCAGTAAATTGATTTATTGTGCGCACACGATCCGCTAAATTATTCTTCTCTGCACCTCAAGCTCCTCTGAGAGCTCTTTAATCCTCTACATCAAACTATTGATCTGCTTAAGTCGACGCCGCTTGAAGCTGGTCGAAGGCAAATTGTGTTTGCCTCTTTCCAGCTGCCTCATCTAGCCACAACATGTGTAATCTCCTACAATAGCCAAGAAGCCCATTCGGAGCGTGGTCTACTAGAGGTCTGCTGGAGATGACATCAACCACTCGGCTGCTTTGTTTGTTGTCCCTTTAAATGGAGTGGGCACTGGAAGATCGTATTCGAAGGTGTGTGGAAGCATGGGGCCAACGTTGCCTTGAACATAGTGTGAAATGGAAGGAGAAGGATGGACGTATGCATGGCAGGATGATGGAGGGAATATGCTGAATAGCATGGTGGCCATTTTCTAAGCTTTGAAAATAAAAAATGACCATCAACGTGGCCTGCAACAATGAAAAAGACACTTGGCTACTTGTTTATGCTGCCAACACGTTGGCCAGCACGTGAAAGAAGAGTTGCCTAGAAGGTTGGCATGGAAGTGGGTAGAAGTAGTGAAAAAGTTATCGCCTTGCGCAGAGCAGCTCGGGTGTGTGTAGCCACAGGCGTAGGAGAGAGCTGCAGAAGAGGTTGTGTGTGGCTAGGCACAGCCGGAGGCGCTCTCGTGAGCCGACAGAGCCTGCTGCAGTTGCTAGTGGCTTCAACAGAGGCGTGGCTGAACGTGTGGGACGGGCTGGTGAGAGAGCCACCTCTCATGCGCAGGTGAGAGGGGTCGTCTTGGCGGTACCAGAGAAAAGGACTGGCGACTTGCAGAGGAGGCCGCTTAGGAGAATGTTTGCTGTAGCGACCAGAAGCTAGATGCGCATGAGTGAAGTGAAGTGAGTGTTTGTATGTTTGGAGAGACAGGTGGGGGAGCCGCCTAGAGGGGTGCTGATGAAGGGTTTTGGCCATGGCTAGCACATGTGAGAGGGCAGGTTCGCCCCACAAAAGGATCGTGAAGTGAAGGCGACTTGAAGAGGAGGCCGCCTAGGAGAATGTTTGCTGTAGCGACCAGAAGCTAGATGCGCATGAGTGAAGTGAAGTGAGTGTTTGTATGTTTGGAGAGACAGGTGGGGGAGCCGCCTAGAGGGGTGCTGATGAAGGGTTTTGGCCATGGCTAGCACATGTGAGAGGGCAGGTTCGCCCCACAAAAGGATCGTGCAGAGGCTGGTGGGGCTGATAGCACACTAAAGAGAAAGAGTTCAAGGGGCAGGTGGTGCTTGGGTTTGTTGTGAGGCTGGCAGAGGATCAGCACAGAGAGAGAGAGGTGTTGGTGTAGCTGCTCTGTTGTTGGCGACACACACAGAAGTGATGGGCTGCAGGGAGAGAGTTGAGGGTTGCTCGTGGGGTGCCCTCTGAAGAGTGAGAGTGGCCGGGTTCTTTCTGGTGTGGTTGGCATAGCACGTAGGCGAGAGGTTCGCGGTGATTGAAAAAGTCGACTGTGGGCAGAGGCAGTGGATCATGTGCCGATTGAGGATGTGGTGTATCCTTGGCAGTGCGACAGGTCAAAGTGTTGATGTGTTCGTGGCTAGAAGGCTTGGTCGTCAGACGCAAGGTTGTAATTCCTGAGGTTGTGAGGCCGTCCCTTGGCAGTAAATCCAGGCCTGAGTGTTTGTAAGATTGTGTGAGTAAGGCTTCTATGTCGGGAGAAGCTTGTATGAAGTGTTGATTTGGAATTTAGTTGCTGGGTGTTTACCTTGTCTATGGTGCCCCTGTTTTGTGCTGTCTTTCTGGAGTGGGTGGTGTGGTGAACTGTAAGAAGTGTTCCAGCCGGTGGGGCTGGTGGTGCCCCCGTTTGTAGTTGTTGTATCAAAGTTGGGAGGTGAAGGGCTATAGAGGCATGGTCTTTTTTTCTTGTTTTCACCTCACAACAAGCATAGAAATTACTTTTAGATTAGAGAAATGCTTCATGAGAAGCTTCATTCGAATTGAGAATAGGTCATACGAATGACCATTCTTTGGGGAAGAGAGAGAAATGCTTAAAACCATTATAAATTAAGCATAAATGGAAATTTATGTGTTTCTTTATTACAATACATTAAAGAACTTCAATAGTATTCAAAAGCCAGTCAAATTAATGCTTCTCAAACTTGAGAGAGGTTGAGAAGAGAAACATTTAGAGATTTAAGAAAAAGAAGACTATAATCCACACTTTACCTCCTAAATTACTTCATTCTTTGATCGCAGTAGAGGCCCCCAACCAATCAATTGGTTTGGTATGTTGTTGGAGTCTCCAAGGAAGATTGAAGAGAGAGAGAGAGAGAGAGAGAAGCTCCAATCTCTTCAATTTGTAGAGGGTTTTTAGAGGATAAAAGAAAATAAGCTTAACTTAGAGTAATATAGGCATAGTTTAATTCACATATGAGAATACAAAGGAATGAGAGTCTATTTATAGGTGAGGGAGGCCACTAACTGAGTCCAACTGAGTTCTAGAATTTTCCAACTTCAGTTTGGCAGAATTTGGACAAGATTTGGACCAGTTTTGCTCCCTTTTTGATTTGGACCAATTTGGCTCCCTTTTTGATTTGGTTTGATCTAGGAGAGAGAGGAGAGATAAAAATATCCTATTATTTTTTAGTTTAAAACTCATCCACACATGTGAAATAGGCACCTCCTTGAAGGGCCCCCTTTCCCTTGCCCATGTGTCAAAAATAAATGATTACTCCAAAATATCTCATTTTTTTATATTAATACTTCATAATTTTTAACTAATAAACCTAGTACTTAGTCAACTCTTCATCTTATGTGAGCATTTACTCATTTTTGGGTATTTTCTTTTATTCTTTGGATTTATCTTGTCCCAACACTTGGATTAATCTTATTGGTCTATAGGAACCTTAATTGGACCATAATAAAAAAAAATCAAAAATCTTGACCCTTAGGCTGTCTTCTAAATCAATGCACCTTGGAAAATCTATTTTGATTTTCTATTTCAGGGAAACATTTTTTTGATATCTGTAGAATTTATTTATCCAAAAATATCCCAATATTGATTTACCACTCTCTAGAAATTTTGATCTCAGTAGGCGAAACAAGGAAAAATAATATTCTCTTGTATTCAAAAACATAGAATGATTACAAGGGATTGAAGTAGAGGCTTAATCAATATTCATCCCCCGAGGAGGAATCTTACATAAACCAAGTGAAGCAATGGCTAAATAATGACCTATCTCGAAATTGTCATTCCCTAAATTCTATGCAGCCTTGCTAAAAAGCTTTCAATCGACATCTCTAAGAGAGGATGAGATCCTTCAAAGCCAACAATCCTTAATGCCTCTACAAGTGATGAGAGAAATGCCTTGTGTTCACAGTGTAATCACTGCAACCATCCCAAACCCCATTGTGCATACAAGGGATCGGTTTTCTATACTGCATATATTGCAAAACCTTTGGTCATGACAAAATGCTATGTCCCAATTCATCAACAATTAACTCAAAACCTCCATCTCCCGTGCACCAAGCAGAAACAATCCAAAGGGTAGAAACTACTCAATCAGGAAGTAGTTAAGTAAACACTTCAGTGTTTCTATTGTCGTGGACCACACAAGGTGGTAGACTACACAGTTTTGAATACTTTTATGCCCACGATCATTGGCACCTTGCAACCCATGTGTGAATGTTGTGGCATTGATCACATGTTCTAAGATTGCCCAAGGTGAGTTTCTTCAATGCAACTTGTCTCATAGAATACAACTTTAAACATCTTAAGTGTACAAAATGGGCAATTGTCCATGGTACCCTCCTTGAATGTGCTTATGTGATTACAAGACAAGGCACGAGAAATGGTAAAAAAGAACGCAAAAGATAACACTTTTAAATGGAGAGAAGAATATGCCTTAAAGAAGAAACCAAAAGAGAAAACAAAACCTTCCATACCCAAGAAAAACAAGGGATAACAAACTATCGAAACCAAGGTTGAAAGAGAGGACAGGGAAAAGGAGCCTGTGGAGGACATTACCACATATCCCCTTGAATATGATGTTGTCCTTGGTGGAACTTAGATACGTGACTCGTTGTATTTACTTTATGAATCCATGCAAATAGTCACCTTGAACACTCCTCCAGGCATTGTGCAATTGCTCTTACAAGAGGTTGAAAGAGAGGACAACATGGAAAAGGAACCTGTGAAGGACATAAATGGACTATTGCTGCCCAAGCAGCACTGTGCTTTGCTAGCGATATGGTTATCATGATGATCAATGACATAGAGTTGACAATACAATAGTGCATGAAAGAGGATCCAACCCTAATGGATTTCTATGATGCTGAATGCAAAAAGTTACAAGCCTCTTCCACAGAAGCCCCTCTACACAATGACCTACCATCTGCCTAAACGATCGACTCTGATAAAGCATCTACTCCTTCAACTCCATCCTCACCTAAAAAGTCCACCACAACCTGGCAATCCACTTCTATTCCTGAATAAGTTCCCCATGCGTAACCATCTAACAAGGAACTCAAGGGAAAAGCCCTAGAGAAAACGCTTTTCATCAACCAACCTCGCCAAAAGAGGGGGTTGCATGCTCAAAAGCCTCCACATCAGTAACCACCACTCTGAAAAAGACTCAAACCTCATCATCAATAATGCTCATGAGTCTCAAACCTCATCATCAATAATGCCCATGAGTCTCAAACCTATAGCTTCAGTGCCAACCAATGTGAAGGAGGGCCCAAAACCTTCCACTTTCACCAAAAAGAAAAATCCACCAAGACAACACAAATCAAGATATCTTAATGGTATCAAGATGTGGGTGGAGAAGAAGCTACTTTTAGCCCAAGGCTAATACAAAGGCAGCAATCCAATTTGCGTGCCTCGATCATCAAAGCTTCTTCCTCAACGTAGCACTCAGAGGCCAAGGAAAAATAAAAGTACTCCATAACACTGTCCACAAAAGCCTATGCGAGTTCCTCAAAGAACTCCACCAAGTCAACCAATGTGGGTACCAAACAAATTACTGCAAGAACAAGGGTACTACCAAAGTAATATCAAATCTTGGATTCCCAAGCACATTTGAAAGATCCTTGCCCCGTCCGCGCAACAAATTCGGAGGTGCTAGCAGCGGAAGTAGCACTTCTTGCATGGGGTAGAGCCTCTTACTCTGGGCCTCGCCCACGGATATCCGGACAAGAGACGAATCTCTCGGTTCTTCCAAAACCAAACCCAAAAAAACTTCCCTCGCCTAGAAAGCACGGGCGATTCCTCCATGATATTTTTATTCTAACATAGTCAAGGTCATCACTAACATAGTCGAGGTCATCACTAACCAAACTGATTCGACCAAACCCGTAAGTCACATGGTCAACTGAGTTGTGAGAAGTAAAGACCAGGGTGGTAGGAACCCTGGGCTAACTTGGGAGGACATTTAGAGGAATCAAATGAGTCTAGTTGTGGTGGTGGATAAGGTGTCCAAGTCTGAAGGTCAATAGAGAGTCAGGTAAGGGGTGCTGATAGTGCAAAGAAGCTCTAGGCAAGATTGTGTAGTTTGTTGATAATGGAGGACATTCTGAAAGATCCCTACCCCCTCCGCGCACCGATTTCAAGGGTGCTAGCAATAAAAGTAGCACTTCTTGTTGCACAGGACAGAGTCTCCCACTTGGGGCCTCGCCCACGAATATCTGGACAAGAGACTAATCTCTCAGTTCTTCCAAAATCTAACCCGCAAGTCACATGGCCGGGTCAAGGGAGGAACTTGCACTTGGATCATAGAGACCAACGCTTTTGCCCCCATTAAGAGGCACAGCCATTGATTCTTTTCCATAGAACAAGGATTATCTCTGATTTACTTAAACTATCGTAACTTAACAGAATTGAGTCTTATTTTAGGGATCCATCAGTCCAGCCTAACCCCATCCAATCCCATGGGTTAGCCAACCGCCCAACCACTGTATTGATAGGATCCATTTATAAATTTGGTTATGTTTTGTCCCGGGTACCAGGGAAAAGATTTCCCAGGCCCCCTAGTTGGCGCTTCAGAAAAAATTCAAGATAGTCACACCACTTACACATCCAAATATGAAATAGCCTTTTTCACAGATTCGGCTATCTTTAAAACAATCTTTTAATGAATCCATAGTATCATTGATCATAATCCTCCAAAATATCTAGCTTGAATTTCGATTTCCAATCATTACTTCATCGGTGTACCTATGGCATCATTGGCAACCAGAACGCTCACCACCTGCTCACTGAGGGGACTTTTCAATAGTTCTTAGCTCATAGTACCCGGGAATATAATCATATAAAAATCCAGATGGGATCTCCGTTGAAGATCAGCTAGATCAATCAATAAGATCCATATAAAAGGGTCATGTAGGTCCTCACGACCTTAATCTACAAGATAGTCAAAATGCTTCCCAACATTCTTGACATAAAACAGTCTTTTAAAAACAGGTTCCATATACAATTACAATTTCCAACAACTCCCATCTGTCCACATAATTCCACGTCATTTCTCATTATTCCACATCCATCTACATTAATTCACATCGCACATTCCACATCCATTCATATCCATTCCCATCGTCCTACATCTATTCTCATCCATTTACATCCACTCTCATCATATCACATCCATTCAGATCCATTCATCTCACATTACATCTATTCACATCCATTCACCTCACATCACATCTATTCACATCCATTCAAATCCATCCACATCTCATCACATCCATCCAGATCTCATCACATCTATTCAGATCCATCCACATCTCATCACATCCATCCAGATCTCATCACATCTATTCACATCCATTCAAATCCATCCACATCTCATCACATCCATCCAGATCCATTCACCTCACATCACATCTATTCACATCCATTCAAATCCATCCACATCTCATCACATCCATCCACATCTCTCACATCCATTCACATCCATACACATCTCATCACATCCATTCACATCCATACACATCACATCTTATCACATCACATCCATTTACATCTATTCAGATCCACATCACATCTTATCACATCACATCCATTTACATCAATTCAGATCCACAGATCCACATCACATCCATCCACATCACATCACATCCATTCACATCCATCCACATCTCATCACATCCATTCATATCCATCTACATCACATCACATCCATCCACATCTCATCACATCCATTCATATCCATCCACATATCATCACATCCATCCACATCTCATCACATCCATACACATCACATCTTATCACATCCATTTACATCTATTCAGATCCACATCACATCCATTCACATCCAATTAGTACGGTTACTCTACTTTCGATACACAGATAGAACTTTTCTAAGTTTCTACCAATTGCTTGGCTTAATTAAAGGTAACTTTTTCTCAATCCCATTAAATCTAAGTATCAGAGTGTTGTTGAAGGTTTAAAAAGGAAAAATGAACTTATCAGAATTTTAGAAAGAGCATTTATGTATCGTGTTTTCATTCCTTAAGCTTCATTAATGAAGACTAAATCTAAATTTCCATTTACTTATTGGATCCTTGATCCTCTTAGGGATTCTAGATTCCCTTTTTTTAATTAATAATTATCCAAGTTTTCTCGATGGATATTTTCACATTCTTTCTCAAATTTCTCAAAATAAGATATATTCAATATTCTTCTTTTTGAATAAAAGATTCATGGGATTTACAAAATCAATTATACCCATATTTCTTCCTTCTTCACTACTATAAGCACTAATATGAATCATTTCCATAATTTTTATAAATTTAATGATTCTAGATAATTTGTGCATACCCTTCTTTATTTTTTTGACAATTGAATAATGCTCAAAACTCCTCTTTTTGCATAAAATTTATTTTGCATAAATTTATCCCCATGAAATGATAATTCTCAGAATTCTACTTTTGATAAATAAATAAAAATACTCATATTTTGAAGTATGCCAAAAATTCCTCTTTTAACATTTAAATGTTTGAATCTAGAATATCATGGGAATTCCTCTTTTTACATCTAAATTCTTATGCATAAAAATAAATTTATCAAAAATTCATCTTTTCTCTTAATTAAATGTTTATGCATAAATACTAAAAAGTATTTTCCATGAATATGATAAAAATAATTCTTTTTGCATAAAATATCTAATCCTAGAATATGATAGGAATTCCACTTTTTGCTTTAATCAAAATATGCATAAATTTAAGATTTACCTTTTTTTTCTGGAAAATTTTACCATAGCTTCGCTGTAATTACTAATAATATTCATTTTTCTATTTGAATTGAAAACTTGTAATGAAAATATGATAGAAACTCCTCTTTTAGACTTAAAATTAAATTATGCATACATAGCATAATTATAGCCATAATTATAAGCATAATTATGATTATTTCTCTTACTTA